>NW_019154141.1:6274660-6284699 GCF_002288905.1 Enhydra lutris kenyoni | reverse complement strand
AAAAAAAAAAAAAAAAAAAGACAACCCAAGCAACTCCCATGACTTCCCATTCACTACTAATCGAAATTGCAGTGGGTACTTAAGAGTTATTTCACTTTCCCACAGCTGGGGAAAAGTTTCTGCTCACCTAAGTGTGAAAGTGAACTCCATGTACCTATCACCCAGGTTTAACAATATCATCAGTTCATGACGAATTCTGTTTCACCTATCCCCTACCTCATCTCTTTATCTCTAGGGAATTAAAACCTTGAAACAAAGTAAAACATGCCAAAACATCAACACCAGGAGGAAACTTTTCAGGTGATGGCTATGTTCATTATTTGTTGGTTCCCCATGATGTTCGCATATCAAAACTCACCAAATTAAACACTTTAAATTTGTGTGCAGTTTATTGTATATCAATTATACCTCAACAAAACCCTTAAATTTTTTTTAAAGCTAAATAGCTAAGAACACTAAACAAATTGACAAACCAGAAGAAGACCAGTAGAAAAACCAGTTGGCCTTTCCTCATGGCATTCAGCTGCCCTTCCCTGGGGCACTAACACAAGGCCACTCTGTCCGGTAGGGGACCGTCCAGTTTTTTGTTTTTTTTTTTTCCCATTCTAGTACACATTGAGCTACAGTCCTATGGCAGGCAGTTTGCTACACCCAGGAATACAAAAAAAGAAGGTATGTTCCCTGACTTCAGGGAACTCAGAGTCCTTCAACGATAGCCCAGAAGGAGAGAACTTCAGCCCTGGAGTGGAGTATCATTTAAAGACATACAGTCCAACTAGCAAAAAGAAATAAAGTTAAGGGGCGCCTGGGTGGCTCAGTGGGTTAAGCCACTGCCTTCGGCTCAGGTCATGATCTCAGGGTCCTGGGATCGAGTCCCGCATCGGGCTCTCTGCTCAGCAGGGAGCCTGCTTCCCTCTCTCTCTCTCTCTCTCTCTGCCTGCCTCTCCGTCTACTTGTGATCTCTCTCTCTGTCAAATAAATAAATAAAATCTTTAAAAAAAAAATTTAAAAAAAATTTAAAAAAAATTAAAAAAAAAGAAATAAAGTTAAGGGGATCCTGGGTGGCTCAGTCTTTGGGCATCTGCCTTCGGCTCAGGTCATGATCCCAGGGTCCTGGGATCGAGCCCCATGCCGGGCTCCCCGCTCAGCCTGAAGCCTACTTCTCCATCTCCCACTTCCCCTGCTTGTGTTCCCTCTCTCTCTCTCAAATAAATAAATAAATAAATATTTTTTAAAAATAAGAAAGTTAAAAGAATGTCATTTATTTTCCAAGTGCCTCAAAGGGAATCAAACAAAACCGAATTCATAACCAACCCCCAACCAGATTTTTCAACCCCCTTTTCCCCTCTTTCTTCCTTGCCACATTCATGGTGACTTCTTACATTCTCAATAGCTTTTCATAAACCCCCTCACCCCCCAGAAATAGTTGTTTCCCTACCCACAGCTCTATAAGCTTTTACTTTTGTTATTTTTTATAACCATTATTATATATTGTTTTGGGCAAAACCTATCTCCACCTCTCCCTTCAGGGCAGGGCCCTCTTCTGTACCTTTTCTCTGATTTTGCATCACCAAAAGTCTAGGATGGGTTTTAAACAGGGTAGGTTGGTGGGGGAGTGAATTTCAAGGCAGCTGAGCAGAGGGTGAGCTGGCAATGACCAGCTCTAGGGCCATTTGCATGACAATGAAGGCTAGGTCCTGAAATATTAATATAGTGTCCTATGCGTTTGCTATACTTTTGCTATAGTTTGCTATATGTTGCTGCCCTGGTGAGGCCAACAGATACACTGTCTCTGTGTAACTTACATTCTCTTTGTGCTTTGAGTGGGAGAGGGAAGTCTGGGCACACTTCCACCTGGCAAAATTGAACTCACATATGCTCATTTCCATGTTTGATGACAGTCCTCCTTTAATGCACGTGCATAACTACCTTCAAAACTTTGATCTCGTTTTAGTTTGGATGTTTCGTGTTGCATGCAAAAATGGAGGACAAACAGCACCACTTCCACCAACTGGCAGAGGCCAAGATTCAAACAGAACCTGGAGAAGCAGCTCAGAAGGTATGTCCAACAGAGTTTATACAGGTGGATCAGGAAGCAACGTAGAATGCCAGCCTCCTCTGGGGTGGCACTGTTTCGCAAGGTTCAGTGCAGCGGTGAAAGCTTGGTTCTCTTAAATGCACACTTACTACCCCCCCCCTTTTTTTTTTAATATGGACTCTGTGATCTGCAATTGGGTGTGTGTTTGGCATGGCCTTGGAACAAGAATGGTGAGCCCTTGGATTCCCAAAGCCTTGGAGTCCATTCAAATGTTGCTCCAATTTCTGTACAAAGTGTGGCCGGCTCTAACATATAGGAAGAATAAGGGAAATATTTTAAAAAACACAATTTATTTCATAAATACTGATGGAGCACGGATGGCCTGTGTGGGCACTGTTACAGATATTGGGGATGAAGAGTGGACAGAATTGACAGTTTCAGTGGGCAGGTGGGGGGCATCAAAGCTTGTTTGGAGGGGGTTTCAGAGAGAAGGGAAGAAGAGAAATTGAAGTGAGAAATTATAGAACGCTATTGCAAACCAGAGTAAAAGAAGTAGAGAAGGGCAGCTATGTCCCCAGTAGCCAAACCATGGAAAGAGCCCAGATGTCCATCAACAGATGAATGGATAAAGAAGATGTGGTATATATACACAATGGAATATTACTCAGCCATCAAAAAAATGAAATCTTGCCATTTGCAACGACATGGATGGAACTAGAGGGTGTTATGGTGAGCAATACAAGTCAGTCAGAGAAAGACAATTATTGTCTGATCTCACTCATGTATGGAATTTAAGAAACAAAACAGAGGAGCATAGGGGAAGGGAAGGAAAAATAAAACAAGACAAAATCAGAGAGGGAGAAAGACCATCAGAGACTTTTTTTTAAAGATTTTAAAAATTTATTTATTTGACAGAGAGAGAGAGAGATCACAAGTAGGCAGAGAGGCAGGTAGAGAGGGGGAAGCAGGCTCCCTGCTGAGCAGAGAGCCCAATGTGGGGCTCGATCCCAGGACCCCGAGATCATAACCTGAGCCAAAGGCAGAGACTTAACCCACTGAGCCACCCAGGTGCCCCCAGAGACTCTTAACCATAGAAAACAAACTGAGGGTTGCTGGAGGGGATGGGGGGGATGGGATAACTGGGTGATAGACATTAAGGAGGGCACATGATGTAATGAGTGCTGGGTACTATATAAGACTGATGGATCACTGAACTCTACCTGTGAAACTAATAATATGTTAATTAATTGAATTTAAATTTTAAAAAAGTAGAGGAGGGTGGTCACTGAGCTCTAAATACAACTTTTATGGGCAAATAACATTACATTGGTGTGATGATGGGAGCCACCCTGGAGCAGAAACAGTAAATAGATATATCAAGTAGGTATATTGACTAAGTACGGTTCATAGGTGTTGGGGAAGAAAAAAAAATTTCTCTGCCCACTTAAGTTCAGTGTTTGGAGCATGTGAATTAGACTGACAAAAGACAGATTAACAGGAGAAAAGACCAAGGTTTATTCACATAACTATGCAGAGGCACACAGAAAAATGTCACTCAAAGGGGTGGTTAGAATTTGGGACCTATCTGACATCTTAATAGAGGTAGAGAGGAGAGAAAAAGGACACATACTCAAAAAACAAATGACTTTTAGGGAGGATAAATGGGCCTTTAGGAGAATAGATGGGAAATGTGGTATTTTGTGACAGTATCTGTTTAGGTGACTTCTTATCCCAGTGATTTCATCGCCAGTGATAAAAGTTAGGAAACTCCCAAGGAGAGGGTCTATGACAGTTGAGTTCTTTTGGAAGGCTCTGTTTTTAGGCAGATAAGGAGAATGGAGTTTGCGGCAGAGCAACCCTGAAAAAGGTTCAAGTCCACAGCAGTTCTGAGAAAAGTCACCCTTGCGGTCGAAGTTGTAGAGTTCATTCTCTTTTGGAATGTCTGGCAATTGCCTCAAGTAAGTGAGAAGGCAATCTCAAATGGCGGGTACAGTATGAATGTCTTCTATTCAGTGGATGAACATTCTTCATCCCAAGGGGATCTAGACCCACCCATATGGATGATAAAATACATTAAGCCTGCAGCGTTTGGGGGCACCTGCGTGGCTCAGTCAGTTAAGCTTCTGACTTTTGATTACAGCTCAGGCCATGATCTCAGGATCGTGAGATTGAGCCCCATCCCCTACCCTCTTTGGTCTCTGAGCTTGGCAGGGAGTCTGCTTGAAGATTCTCTCTCTCTCCCACTCCCTCTGCCCCTCATCCTGGGGCTCTCTCTCTCTCAAATAAATACAAAAATATTTTTTAAAAATAGCTGTGGTGTTTGTATGATTGCATTGATCTTAAAAATAAACTGTACACTTGTATTAGAGAGAACTGGACATAGGAGGGCTTTCAACAGATTTACTTTGCGTTTCTAATTTAAAATGTGCAACCCAATAATGGATTTAGATGGTGATCTCAAGTTGAAGTCATACTGCCTTTATAGGCAGAAGAAAGGCACTTCAGAGAATTTGAAGATTCATCAGTTTTACAAAGTTTAATCCCTTCGATTTATAAAACTTAAGGAGTAAGTCTTAATGGGGGACCTGTGTTTGCCGGACGATTGGTACTTCACCATGGTTTGGTATGGTTTCCTTGAAGCATCTCTAAAGTGATTTGTAAATAAAAGAGTAAGATTTTGTAAATTGAACTTAAAAGGTTAAGGAAGAACTTTATTTTTAAAACTGTAACATTAGTAAATTTAAACATGAAGGTTAACAATATGCTCTGAGTGTTTTTCTGGGCAAAATAAAAGAAGGACAAAAGTGGGACATAAAAACTCATGTTGACAGTGTTAAATAACAACATTCAACCAAGTCAGTTTGAAGATGTAATTGGCTTTATTCAACAATTCATGAATTGGGAAGCCTCCCATCTGCCTAGTTGAGGTGTTCCCAAGCAGTGCAAAATGGAAGCTGTCATAGAAGAAGCGAGGGCAAGAAAGTTATCAGCAAAAGAAAAGAATTATTCCAGGTGAGGCTGCTTTCTAGCAGGAAAAGCAAGGTGTCTTATCACACAGATTACCTCCTCTTTCTTCAGGGAGCCGTGGAGAGGACCCAGGTGGCAGACACACTGAGATGGACTGAAAATTTTCCTGGTCAACCTGTTAAGTACGACTACATTTCTGGGGAAGGTTAGAACCACAATTGGATTGTATACAAAGCATCTGTTTGGGAACTTGGGTCTGAGTGACGCCATCTTTGGCCTATGCTCTTCTTTTTAACAACAGCTGTGTGTGATTTTATCTTATCCCCAGGCTTACATGGAGATATTTTTTTTTTCCTGCCCTTGTGCAAGGGTCTAGGAACCATGGGAAGTCCAAGTTCTAAAGCTGGGGTCCTGTGTGCCCATACATTTCTAAGAATGCACGAGTTGCTTTCCCAAAAGTACCAAACACATCTTGAGAGGGAAGTGGACTAAAAGTTGTCAAATCTAAATTCTTTACCTTTAAAACTTGGTGCTTCCATGAGAGCCTAGGAGTCTGGAAGCAAAAAGTGGTTTGAGCTAAAGCTATAGGTACATAAAAATATGTACCTTTCTGTAGAAAAGAAGGTCTAACGTGAAAAAGAATCTAGGCTACAAATGGCTCCATAGCCTTAGAAAACAATGTGAGTGGAATTTCAAAGGAGTGAATTAATTGAACGCAGAAAACATCCCCTCGATGTCAGCTGCTCTCGCACAGAAATAATGACATCCAGGGTAGTCTGCCCAGGCACAAACAATGGTATTCTTTGCCCATTTGGACCAATGAAATATAAATGATAAATTTATAAACACCATCTCTAAAAATACCTGTAATAGACACCAGATCATTCAGCCCTCTATAGCTAACCTAAACAGACTTGATAACTTACACAGTTTAACGGGAGAGAATGACAATAAAAAAGCACTTAACATTTCTCGGGGGCTTAATGATGTCCCAGGAGCTATTTTAGGCTTTTTAAAAAAGATCTTATTTATTTATTGGAGAGAGAGCAAGAACAAGCTGGGGGTAGGGGCAGAGGGAGAGGGAGAGGGAGAGGGAGAAGCAGACTCCCCTGCTGAGCGGGGCGCTGGGATCATGACCTGAGCCCAAGGCAGACATTTAACCCACTGAGCCAACCAGGAGCCCCTATTTTAAGCTTTTTACAGGCAAGTGTTAACTTATTCAACCTCACATCATAGGAGTTGGTGTTAATATTATTCCCCACGTAACCTATAAGGAGCAAAGGGGTACAGGGACACAAAGAGGTAAAGTTACATAGGCATGATCACGCAACTAGGAATTAGCAGAGCTGAGAGATTTGAACCCTGGCAGCCTGATCCACAGCGCATGTCCTAAACCCGTCCACTCACCGATCTGCCATGTGCAATGATGGGCCTGGTGGCATCAGCAGGTGCCTGTCGACTCTACATCTTGACAAGAGGAATTCTCCTAAGTTGGTTCTCTCTGCGGTAGCATGGGATTTTTTCTTTTTTCTTTTTCCAGTTTAGGAAATCTTTTGGTGAGGAACTAAAGCTGGGGCTGACAGAATGTAAATATTGAAAGAGTCGGAGAGAAGCCAGTCTTCCATCTAGTGGTGTGAGAATGATTTGTAGCGGTTGAGCGCAGAGCTTCCTTAACGGAGCTCAAAGTAGGAACAAACAGACAAAACAAATATTTCAACACCTCTATCCAAGTCACTACCTCTTCTGTTAGGCTTTTCTCCTTCCACAGAGTGTATCATTCACCTAGGAGCTCCAGGACTCAGCAAAGAGCAAAGATGTTGCAAAGGAACACAAACTCCAATGCTTGATACATTGTTATTCTGCAACTATGTCAGTCTTAACCTATGCCGACAAGAATCATTAATGAATAATCATCTGTTTTTGTAAACTAAGAACTAAAAAAAGACACACACAGTGGTTGTGAGCTATCCTGTGTTTGTCACAGCCTGTCCTTCCCTTGTGTGCCCGGGAGGATTCTGCTTTTATTTGCAATCATTTAACACAGGGATAGAATACGGTAAAGAAAGATCATATTTTGGAGACTATCAAAGTTGGATAGCAACAGACAGTGAATGGTTTATGGTTCTTATTGCTTTTCCAGTGCAGTTTCTTAACCACATACTAGCAAAGTCACTAAAACTACACTTGATTTTAGCCAAAAGGCTGAGAAGGGATAAAGTCACTAAAACTGATAAAGATTTCTTAAACTCGGGGCACCTGGGTGGCTCAGTGGGTTAAAGTCTCTGCTTTCAGCTCAGGTCATGATCTCAGGGTCCTAGGATCAAGCCCCACATTGGGCTCTCTACTCAGCGGGGATCCTGCTTCCCCCTCTCTCTCAGCCTGCTTCTCTGCCTACTTGTGATCTCTGTCTGTCGGATAAATAAATAAAATCTTTAAAAAAAAAAAAAGATGTCTTAAATTCATCAGACTCTCCAGTATAGGGGCATCTGGGTGGCTCAGTGGGTTAAAAGCCTCTGTCTTCGGCTCAGGTTATGAACCCAGGGTCCTGGGATCAAGCCCCACATCGGGCTCTCTGCTCAGCAGGGAGCCTGCTCCCCCCGCCCCCCGCCTGCCTCTCTGCCTACTTGTGATTTCTGTCTGTCAAATAAATAAATTTTTTAAATTTTTGAAAAAAAAAATCTCCAGTATATAAATGACACTGTGGACAGACTCCAGCCACATACACCCAGTTTTATACCATAGATGTGAGTATAGTGTTGCAAATGAACTCTGCTACAGCTCCTGCTAAGGGGTTAGATATCTGACCATCAAGACAAAAATACCTCAGCAAAGAGTTTCTGCTGGACTTTGCATCAATAAAGAGAACCAGGCAACCCTTGGGCATGTCACTGGTGTGGTCAAGTTTGTCTCCGTTTACCTCTTTCCCAACTCAGTAGTGTTAGAGCCTCCCTTTAACCTATCAAGTATTCCTGTCTTTCTGTGCCCTTTTTTCTCTTTCTCCCCCAGCATCCCCCCACCCCCAAGCTTATCCCTCGCAAACTCTGGGACAATTATCTTTTCCTATTCAGTCTCCCCAACAGCAAGCTTTATAAAATCCTTTCTTTGTACCTTCCCACTTTTTGGCACAACATTTAGCACATTCCGGCTCCATGCATTCCACATCCAATAAATATTCCTAGAGTGCCCACTGTGTACAAGCAGTTACTAAAATAAATTCCTTCTTGTGGTGGAGCTTCCAAATCAGTGGGCTAGGCTGAACTGAACCATCAGAATCCCAAAGGGAATCTGGTCCCAGCCCTTCTCACATTGACCCAAGCCATCCGTTGCTTGTTAACTCCCTCAGTTGATCTTATTTGCATTTTTAAATCTTTTCTGTCTATCTATGGGTTGTCTTTCTGGCTTTTTAGATAAATCTTCATGATCGGGGAAATGGGAGAGACTTGAGAGGACAGGTAGCCTTCTTGACCTTCTCATTCCAGTTTTACTGAGGGCCATGGAACCACATCCCACTTTTGGTGCCTGTGAAATGGGAGATCATGAGAAGGGGAAGTTAATCAACCTCTTCCCTCTTCCTCCAGTCTTTTATTCCCCGTCTCTGCCAGGAGGCTGATTCTCGGGGAGCACCTGGTTTCTGGGGGATGTACACAATCTCTCCCTTTTTGTGCCCAAGGATGCAAACTCTAGAACCTGTCCTGTCTATCAGAACCACGCTTGCCCTGTCCTGTTCTCTCCCTGAGCCCTCATGGCTCTTCCTCCATCCCGATGCCCCCATACCCTCATGCCCCTGAAATCTCAGTTGCCCCAGGGATGGCCCTCCTGTGCCCTATCCTCTCAAGCACGGTAGGCCGAGTGCACGGCCCGTGGCTTCTGATGCTACTCAGACATATTGCTGGATCCTCGGAATCGGAAACAAAAGCTAAGCGTCCCATCTTCAAGGAGCTCAGGGCCAACTTGTTTCATCTAATGACTGATTATCTTTGGACGATGCTCTGACTTCATTTATGACTAGATCATAACCATAACAGCGACCTTTCACTCTTTAGGTTAAGTTCTTCTGATTCCCAATTCAAGCCATGAATCATCTTTAAAACATACAAGGATAGGGTGCCTGGGTGGCTCAGTGGTCAGAAGCCTCTACCTTCGGCTCAGGTCATGATCCCAGGGTCCTGGGATCGAGCCCTGCATCAGGCTCTCTGCTAGGCAGGGAGCCTGCTTCCTCCTCTCTCTCTGCCTGCCTCTCTGCTTACTTGTGATCTCTGTCTGTCAAATAAATAAATAAAATCTTTATTAAAAAATACTAGGATAAATTTGAAAAGCTCTTATCTGAAGAAGTTCTTTATGGAATTAAAAAAAAGAAGGACTTAGTAAGAAAACTATTCACAATACTTCTAATTTATCCTTTCATAAAACTTCATTTTCAGACATAGGGTCTCCTACAAAAATATAAGCACACCCATTTCTACCCACTGCAGTGTCTAGAAAATGTTGGATTATTGGACTGAACTATCAAACACCAATCTTTTTTTCTCAAAGAGTCCTGGGGAGGCTTGGGTGGCTCAGTTGGTTAAGTACCTGACTCTTGATTTCAGCTCAGGTCACGATCTCACGATTGTGAGATTGAGCCCTATGATGGGCTCCATGCCCAGCGTAGAGTCTGCTGGACATTCTCCCTCTCCCTCTGCCCCTCCCCTTGCTCTCTCTCTCCCTCAAATAAATAAGATCTTTGAAAAAATAAAAAATAAAAAGAGTCTTTTGGTAACATAAAGTAGCCTAAGAGTCACCAACTTGCCTCCTGCTACTTCATGTGAGAGATAAATAAGTATGTGTATTTAAAGGAAGGGTGTGCAGGATATGGAGCGATCCTCTTTTGTTACTGTTTCTTGATGCTGCAGTTGCACATCCCCAAGGCATATGCAAAGTGGATTCCTGTTTATTGGAAAAGATTCCATGTGGGTTTCAGCGGCAGCTGCCCGAGGTGCTGGACCCCTTTGCATCCAGGTAGAACCAGGCAGGGGCCCCAAATAAATGAATCTC
>NW_019154141.1:6206198-6274650 GCF_002288905.1 Enhydra lutris kenyoni | reverse complement strand
GAAAGAAAGAAAGAAAGAAAGAAAGAAAGAAAGAAAGAAAGAAAGAAAGAAAGAAAAAGAAAGGAGGAAAGAAAGAAGGAAAGAATGGAAGGAAGGAAGGAAGGAAGGAAGGAAGGAAGGTAGGAAGGAAGGAAAGAAGGAAGGGAAAGAAAGAAAAGAAGTGAAAAGAAAAGAAAAAAGAAAGGAAGAGAGGAAACACCACTTACAAATGGGGATGCTGAAGCTGGAGGTTCTTGACCAAAACAAAGTGGGGAGCTATGTGAGTGTTCCGGAAACATCCAGAGAATTAGAGCCAAAACAAGTTTTCCCCCAAACGTTCAGGAAAAAGTCTCGTCTTTCCCCCTCCCCCTGCGTTGGGTGTATGGGACAATGAGAACCGGCCACAACAAATCAGAAGTTGGGATCAAAACCCAAAACCCTTCCATCCATATCTCTTCCTTTTAGTGATCTTAGCAACTGAGATACTTTGTAATTTACAACAGGCATGTCAGCTTGAAAGAAACAGCAATGATATGTTTCTAGTGAATCTCTACAGAAAGGGCGAGTTTCTCAAAAACAACCTTTATTTGTGCCCCCTCTTTTGTGGGGGTGTTCTTTTTTCATCTGAACTAGTATTTGTTTAGCTTTTTTTTTTAAAGGCTCAGATAGGCACGTGGTAAAAATACAAATATTAGAGAAATGTTTTTCTCCCCGTTGCCTCCTCCCTTCCCAGCCCCCAGAGGTAATCTCTATATATACTTGCCTTTTAAAGAAAAATATTCATGTTGCACAACACAGTGTCTTGATCCAAGTTTTTTAAAAAGTGAAAGACAAAATGCTTCAGATAGCCTCCATCACTGCCATGCCCAACCTAAGTATCAGCAAATTGGTTCCACCAGACATTTGGAATTAAAACGTTAACAGGCCCCATAGGTTAGGATATCATTTTCTAACTACATCGAATAATTTCTTTGCATGTTTACTCAGCTTTAGAAGAAATCAGTAAATGTTTGTTGGCCAAATAGGTTGTTTTTGGTTCACTAAAGGGCCTTTTAATGAGAAAATTATAAACAAACACATGATCACCACGTTTTGCCTCTTTTACCACAAAAATATGTTCTAAGGCAGGTTTCCACAGATAAAAGAGGCTCAGTAAATGATCAGAAATGTAACCTGGCCTGGAGAAGAGAGAGGGAGGAAGGGAGGGAGATACACACACACACACACACACACACACACAAACACACACACACACACACACACACACACACACACAGTCTTGGAAAGGCCTCTAGTGGATTCGGTCCAGATGTTTTATTACTGCTGATCATCCAAGTGGGGGCCAAAACCCTCTTTGACTTTTTGTGAGAAGGACTGGAACAGTAACTGTAGAAAAAGTCTGTTTATTAAAAACTCTGTCAATGTCAAGTTGTTATGAAAGCTGATACTCTTTTGTCCCTTGTCTGAGAGATCCTGTAAGCCAAGGCTTGCCGCCCCTGGTTCCCTCTCACCATCACTTTGCTCCCAGATCAAGTGCCCCTGGAGGGGGCTGGGTGAGCAGCTGGGGGCTTGCTGCCTGTCTAGGCTCACAGAAAACCCAGAAAGCCACAGCTTGGAGCCCTCCAGATCAACCTTCTGAGGATTTCTAGTAGCAGACCAGTGGTTCTTGATAGCAAGACAGATCAGAACTTTATAAAAAGCAAACAAACAAAGAAACAGGGATTCCATGTCTGTTTTGTGAATTTATACTCAAATAAGTAATTACATTTCTGCAACTACCTGATAGCACTTCATGAATCATCCCGAAAGTGATGGAGAGAATGAGGGTTTTGGAGACAAATAGATCTAGGTGTACTTCCCAGGGGCAATCTATTTAGTTGTGTGAACTTGATAGATTATTTGACCTCTGTGAATTTTAATTTCCTGTTCTGTAAAATGGGGATAATACTGGACACCCCCCTACCACCAGATGCTACTGGGAAAACTTCTTGGGATAATGGACATGAGGCTCCAAGCTCAGTATCTGGCACATAGTAGGTGCTCAGTAAATGTAAGTTACCTACCTAAGATATGTAGTAGGGGTGGAAGAAAGAAAGGATCTTTAAGGAAGAACAAAAAGCAGAAAAGGAAGGGGACATCAAGGGCCAGCAGGAGTAAGAGTAAGAAGGTAACAGAAAGCTTTTTGTGATGGAGAAAATCCTCTGTGCTGCAAGCACTGGGCTGGTACCTCTTCCAAGATCTCCCTCCTCCCTCCTGCAGTTCAGCCTTTGGCCATTTCATTGCTCATTAGCACCTGCCCTGGGAAGAAGAAGAGAGAGTAGCTGAAGCCCAAATCAATTTCGCTGTTAGCAAGTCTTGTCAAGATTGAGTCGGGAGCAGAAAAGATGCAGGCAAAATAAAGGTGAGAGCTTGCGTATGTTTCTGTTCTCTCTCTCCTCTTTAGTCCATTCTCTCTGTAGAGATGTGTGGGTCCTACAACTTTTCTTCCTCAGCCTTCGCTCATTGTCTAACCCTTGTCGTGTGTCTTCTACCACACCCTACTCCCAACCCAACACTACTCAGCCCACCCTTTCAAAGGTCTTTAGTGACTTCTTGGTTGCCAAATTGTATGGCCTTTTCTTAGCCTCCATGGTATTACCATGACTGACCTTAAAACTCACTATTTCTGTAGCCAGCTCTGCCCCTGGTGTCTGAGAATACTAGTTGTCTACCCAATGCCTTTTGCTAGCCTATTCTGGAGGCATTGTGCTGCTAAAAATACCATGGGCTCCTTTGCAGCTAGAATGTCCAGACAAATGTAAGCAGGATTATGTGCAGGAAGGACAGCCTGAAAGGTCGTCCCTCAAGTCTTCTAGTGGCTTGAACAGAAACTTGACTGTAACCTGCTTTTTCACCCAGCCTTGGGAGACCAGATATCATTAAGGAAACATTTCCCTAGGACTTACAAGAATTCAACTCTTCCCTCCTGTGAGTGTCGAATAAGTATTGGTGGTGGGGGAGTGGTGGCCTGTTACACCTTTGGGGCCCCTAAACATGGAAAATAGAAAACCCATTTGGGAGAGAAGGGTTTCTTTCTTTCTTTAAAGATTTTATTTATTTGGGGCGCCTGGGTGGCTCAGTGGGTTGAGGCCTCTGCCTTCGGCTCAGGTCATGATCCCAGGGTCCTGGGATCGAGCCCCGCGTCGGGTTCTCTGCTTGGCGGGGTGCCTGCTTCCTCCTCTCTCTCTCTGCCTGCCTCTCTGCCTACTTGTGATCTCTGTCTGTCAAATAAATAAAAATAAAATCTTTAAAAAAAAAGATTTTATTTATTTGACAGACAGAGATCATAAGTAGACAGAGAGGCAGGCAGAGGTGTGGGGGGAAGCAGACTCAGAGCCTGATGCGGGGCTCAGTCCCAGGACCCTGAGATCATGACCTGAGCTGAAGGCAGAGGCTTAACCCACTGAGCCACCCAGGTGCCCCAAGAGGAGGGTTTCTATGTGAAGTGTTGGGGATGAGTCTTGGTTGTCCTTACTGGTGGTGGGGTGACATGTCCAGAGGTTGTAGAGTTGCAGTGAGTAAGAAAGAGAGAGCCCGAAGTAGAGGGGCCCCACCCTCAGTACAAGGAAACATCAGTCTGGAAAAGAGGACCTTTTAGTTAAAGCAGAATGGAAATGCCCAGGTTCTTGCTTGGGCCCAGAGAGTCCGAAGAGGATACGGAGGGCAGGGTGCTCTGTAGAGGCCCCTGGAAGGTCAGTTGGCCTGAAATCTCGGCCAGGGATAGAACCCTGTCTCCCCTGGGGGAGGAGGGGGGCGCTGAAACAGGGTGGGGAGCAGGCATCGTGGGAACGATGGTGCACTGGGCAGAAGAGCCGATCAGGAAAGGATCAGTAAGGTGTGGAAAGGTCACAGAGGGTGCGCATAATCGGAGTGGGGGCCCCTGAGCCCCAGTGAGTCACCACGGCACAATACGTACTCCCTGCCGGTCTTGTTTTCTTAGTGACATATCTTCCTGATACACTGTGGTCACTCTACTGGCTGATCTGGAAGTTTGTGCCAGCCTACTTAGTCATCGCCTGGAAAGTCTGTCTTAGGCATTTAATATCTCTAAAGGATAACCCGCAACGTAGGAGGGAAGTACCTAGGAGTCAGATGAATCCCTATGACTTTGGACAAATCCTTTTTCTCTCTCTCTTTTTTGTTTTAATTTTATTTATTTATTTGAGAGAGAGAGAGAGATCACAAGTAGGCAGGGAGGCAGGCAGAGAGAGAGGGGGAAGCAGGCTCCCTGCTGAGCAGAGAGCCTGATGCAGGGCTCGATCCCAGGACCCTGAGATCATGACCTGGGCTGAAGGCAGAGGCTTAACCCACTGAGCCACCCAGGCGCCCCCCTTTTTCTCTCTTGAGACTTAGTTTTCTTGACTGTAAGTTGGGAATAATAATAAAACATACCTATTGATGTTGTTGTCAGGAGTAACTGAGGTCACATATTGAAAGCCCTGGGTCTCCCACTTCAGCCACCTGGAGAATGTTAATCATGTCGAATTTCTATTAATTTAAAACATTTTTAATTCATTAATGAAATCTTTTCAATCTCATTAAAATGGGCCCTACCTCCAGAGTTTCTGAATTAATAGGTCCAGGTGAGCCCTCAGAGTTTGCATTTTAAGTAAATTCCTGCATGATGCTTCTACTGCTGATCCCAGTCCCACACTTTTTTGAGAACCACTGTTTTTAAAGTATTTGAGCTCAGAGTGCCTGGGTGGCTCGGTCAGTTGAGCATTTGACTCTTGATTTGGGCTCAGGGTCGCGAGATCGAGCCCCAGGTTGATCTCTGTGCACAAGACAAGAGTCTGCTGGACATTCTTTCCCTCCTCTCTCTTTCCCTCTCTCTCAAATAAATAAATTAATCTTTAAAAACAATAAAGTATTTGGGCTCTTTCTGAAACTTAGACATGGATTTAACAGGTTCCTTTTCTTCCTCCTGTGCATGCCATGGGTATCTCTAAAACAAGACTTAAGCTTGTTTTGAATCACTTCTTTGTACAGATACTATTAATTAATGTTATTAATATTACTAATGCTATTAATGTTATTAAAAATAACAATATATAGTATGGTTCTTCTGAGGAGAACAGTAACAAAGCTAACATTTGTATAGACCCTTCACAAATATAATTTAATCTGATCATTACCAAAGCCTCATTTTATAGATGAGGACACGGAGGTTGAAAGAGGTGATGGGACTAGGTCAAACTCACACAACTGGAAAGTTCAGAGCCTGGCCTCATTCTCAGCTCTTCTTGATCCCTAAGCTGCCATTCTTTCCATCAAATGCTGCTGACATCATTTTTGCTGTTGCCGTCATTATAACCTAGTAGGAAGGTGGGCTTTCCCCCCTTTGCTGACCCTGATGAGGCACATGATCACTGTAGAGTCTGTAGGTTGAATGACTTTATCACCTACAGCCCCAAGCAGCAGCCACAAATGGTCTTAGGTGTGAGTTGTTTTCTAGTGTTTGCTCATGAGACATGCTCACTTTTAACCAAGGAAGAAACTAAAGCTGGTCGTTACAGGAGAAATGCTGCCGTCTAGACTTGCCCCTTCAACAGGGATCCCCCCTGCCCCATAGCACCACCCTGGCTATGTGTTGTAAAGAACACGAATTCTTGTCCCCTTCAAGGTCCTTCTAGCCAAGCTAAGAATCAAATGTCATGAGACAGATTAACAGCAGAAAATAAAATTTGATGGTGTTTATACAGGAAACCTACAGACGGGAATTCCAAAGACAGGCAAAACGAAGTGTGATTGTCATTCTGAACAAAGGAGAGGGGCTAGGGGCCTGGGTCTTCAAAGGGAAGGAATGCAAACTTCAGGAAGAGAGAAAAGAGAGAATGTTTGGAGACAAATGTTGGCTGGGCAACTCGGATGAAATGAGACCCAGAGGACTTTGATCCAAACAGCCTCGCTAGGTTCCTCTCTGTCTGTCATACCTAGTTCAGATCATAATCATATCTATGGTGATAACTCTCTTCCTGGAGCGTGTTTTCCATGTAAATTCTTTTGAGGCGATGTAAAGAGCTTCTCCTGAGTCTGTTGGGTTTGAATTGCTTTGCAGCTCAAAAGTGTCTTCATGACAAAGGAGCCCCTTTGGGGGCTGCCGGCCCTTCCTTGGCCCCTCCGGTATTGAGGACGAAAAAATTCAGAACCGCATTCAACCCATACAATTGCTGAAAAGCAAATGGAAATTACACTCTATCCAGGGAAAAGGAGAGTCCAGCACCTCCCAGTGATGGGAAGTTCATAAGGCTGGTAAAGCAGCATCTGGCGTCATTTGCAGAGGGATAGGGCGCCAAAAAGTCACTCTCACTTCAATGCAATTAGGGAATTACAGTTTTGCTGTGAGGAGCTCTGTAGGAATGGCTGATGATGGGAAAGAAGACAGCGGCTAGAACCAGACGAATCTGGCTGCCAGGCTGGGCCCTCCCTTTCCGGGACAACCCTGAGCAAATTCCCAGCCTCTCTGACAACACCCACCTGCTGCTGTGGGAACTCAGTGGGTCCCTGTTAGTGTCATGTGCACCAAATATGTGGGTTCTCTTCCTCTGGGACCCCCTTATAGGGGACATCTGGGGGGTGTTTTTTGTTTTTTTGTTTTTGGGGTTTTTTTGGGGGGGGAATGATGGAGATATTTTATTTTTCTTACCTTACACCAGCACATGCTTCTTATTTGGGGATGAGTCTTGGGGCCACAGGCTCTGTCTCCCTTTATGGAAGGCGAAAGAGCCTCATTCTCCTTTCCCCTGAGCCTGGAAGACCAAGTGCGTCGATGGATTGTGCCAATGGTGAGCTTTCATATCTTAGCTGGAGTTGCCTAAAAGCAGAGCCAGAGACAGGGACTCAGGTTTGGGGAACTTATGTTGGAGATAATCCCGGGAGCAAGCCTGCAGGGGCAGAGAACGTGCAATGGGGGAAAAGGGAGCACATTTAAGGGTATATTACTGGGCTGCCTCCAGGGTGGGCCCTGGGGCTCCTCCATCCAGCAGGAGACCATCTGGGGAGCAATGTAGAGTGAATCTCACAGTTGTCTTTTAAAAATGAAAGACTAGAGGGGCGCCTGGGTGGCTCAGATGGTTAAGCCTCTGACTCTTCTTTTGGCTCAGGTCGTGATCTCGGGGTCCTGGGATCGAGCCCTGCTTCAGGCTCTGCACTCAGTGCGAAGTCTGCCTGAGGATCCTCTCTCTCTCTCTCTCTCTCTATGTCTCCCTCTGCCATTGCCCCTGCTTGTGTGCTCTCTCTCTCTCAAAAAAATTTTTTAAAAAAGAAAAGCTAGAGCAATTCCACTCCTACTTGTATACCAAAGATAAATAAAAATATATGTTCCCACAAAAACTTGATCCCAGATGTTTATAGCAGGAGTGTTCAGAATAGGCAAGAGAGAGAAATAACCCAAATGTCCATCAGCTGATAAAGGAATAAACATAGTCTATCCACACACTGGAATATCGTTCAACCACAAAAAGGAATGAAGTATGGACACAAGCTGCAACACGGATGAACCTTGAAAACAGGACGCTATGTGAAAGATGCCAGACACAGGAGACCACACATGATGTGATTCCATTCACGTGAAGTGCCCAGAACAGGAAAATCTGTGGAGATGGGAACATAGGGTTGCCTAGGGTTGAGTGGGTCGGGGCAGAGGGTGATGGCTAGAGGTGTAGGAACAAAGGGGAGATTATTCATAATACAACCCAGTAATTCACTTTTAGTTACATCCCCAACAAACTGAAAGCGGGGTCTGGAAGGGCTCTTTGTATACCGGGGTTCACAACCACATTATCTGCCATGGGAAGGAAACCAAGCCTCCATCAACAAAGGAATGGATATCAAATATGTAGGATATACACACAGTTTCATTCAGCCTTAAAAAGCAAAAAAATCCGGCTACCTGCTCCAACGTGGATGAACATTAAGGACATGATGGTAAATGAAATAAAGTCACAGAATGACAAAGACCATAGGATGCCACTTATATGAGGTAGCTAGAGTGACCAAACTTATAGGGACCAGGAATAGAAAAGTAGCTTCTAGAGGCTTGGGGGAGGGGACCATGGGAAATCATTTCATGGAGACCGAGTTTCAGTTTGGGAAGATGAAACAGTTGTGCAGATGGATGGTGGTGACTGGGGCCATGGCGGTGAGAACGTGTGGCGTGCCACCC
Source organism: Enhydra lutris kenyoni (assembly GCF_002288905.1). NCBI lineage: Eukaryota > Metazoa > Chordata > Mammalia > Carnivora > Mustelidae > Enhydra > Enhydra lutris. Next base: position 6,266,468 of record NW_019154141.1, on the reverse strand, counting down.
ACCCATACACTTCTGGGAATGTAAATGAGTGCAAAAAAAGAAAAATAAATGAAATAGAAATACAATATGATCTAGTAATTACCACCCTGAGTATTTACCCAAAGGAAACAAAAGTACTGGGATACCTGAGTGGCTCCGGGGGTGAGACATCCGACTCTTGATCTCAGCTCGGGTCTTGATCAGAGGGTCGTGAGTTCAAGCCCCACACTGGGCTCCAAACTGGGTATGGAGCCTGCTTAAAAATGAAGTTAAAAATTAATTAATTAATTAATATTAAGAAGTTGAGGGTTTTTTTAAAAATGTTTATGGCTTACTATACAAGTGGGTTTTTAAAAAGATTTTATTTATTTATTTATTTATTTATTTATCTACAAGGGGCAGAGCAAGAGGGAGAGAGAGAGAGAATCTCCAGCCAGCTCTGCACTGAGCACTGGGAGCCTGACTCGGGCTCCATCCCAGGACCCTGAGATCGTGAGCTGAGCTGAAATCAAGAGTCTGACGCTTAACTGTCAGAGCCAACCAGGGGCCCCTGTAGAGATATTTTTTAAAAGCACTGGAGGGGAGAAATTATTCACGGCAGTCATGTTTCAAGTCCTGTGGTCTCTGGTCCTGTCTGCCCAGCGCCACAGCTGGGTTTTCTGCAGCCTCTCCTCCCCCGGTCCTGCCTTTTCCAAGCCTCGTTCTCCAGCCTTCTGGCAGAACCCGCAGATGCCCTGATATGCTTCTAGTGCATTTCTTTTGTGCTTATGGTTGCTGGAGTTACTTGCTGTCACTCGAGGCTCAGAACCCTGACCCACAGACATCTGGGATAGAATGAGCAGAACAGAAGTTTCAGGACATTTTCTACTGCAGGCATTTATAAAGGTAAATCTTAGGGCCAGACTTAACATCAAGGACGTGACTGTTATTCAGCAAGATTTAGGCTTTCTTAGCAGCAACATTAAGCAGGTCCAGCTGGTGATTCAGGAGAAGTGGGCTTTGGGAAATGCCCATTCCTGGTGTGGGTGGGAGCAGGGTGGGGGCGCTTTCCATCGGCCTTCTAGAAAATGTAATTGCTGTGACTGTGGGGCTGCCGCAGCTATCCCTGGTTGACCAATGTGTTTGTTCCTCAAAGATGCTGAGGGCAATGACAAGAGCGGGGAGTCAACCATGGACTCCATGGCAGTACCAGGGAGAATTACTGAGGGGAAAACATAGGTCTTTAACTGGGATTCTTCTCTCCATTCCCCACTGGTTCCTCTTCCTAAGAAGGAGGGGCCAGCATGGCACGTCCAATAGCACATTGTGGGTCGATCTGCAGAAACAAGCAAATGAGAGCAGCTAGAAGGCAACAAGGGAGGCAGAAATGAGCAGAGGGGAGGTGGCCGTTCCCTCTGAGCGTGCACAAGCCCACCTTTTGCATGCAGTACCTTCAGGGCACTGAAGGGGGCCTCAGAGCAGTTTGGAAGGGCACTATTTCTGAGACCACAGAGCACCAATGTCTGAGACTCCGAGACCATGACTTGGTGGGACGCAAGCTGATCTGTAGCATTTTGGAGGCCAAAGAACAGCTTGAAAGATGGTAGTGAGGAGGGACCAAGGCCTCGGCCCTAGCTTCTGCCCCACTTTGCTAATGCCACTGAAGCCAGAGAACTCCATGACCAAGCGAGGGTGGTGGGACCCTCCAGACTCTCTTGGGGTTGACTTTTCTGCTAGTCATTGGCTAGGAGCCCAAAGCAATTGGAAGCTGATTTTGATACATAAAGTAATGGGATTTTTGCTGGGTCCGAGCTCACACTCAGCACATAACTTCCTCACTTTTCAATTTCCAGCCTCCCCTGTTGACGGGGCTCAGGACAGTCCCTCAAGAATGGGCCACTTTGGCATGTGGATTATGGAGAGCTGAAGGCTCTTGAGATCCTGCAGGCTCCAGAGGAAATTTTGTCCTCCCTTACCCACACAGAAGAATCTAAATTGGGGTCTTTCCCAGAACAAGGGTTATTAACAGAGATCTTTTTTTTTTTTTTTTTTGAGGGCCCCATCTATTTGGCAGGACAACTATCTCATTACAAAACATCTGCTCTCCTTAACCGTCCATGAAGTGCTTTTCTGTCCTCTGAAGTCCTCTGAAGACTTCGCCCTTCGCCTCAGTTCAAAATGATATACAGACCCCATTTTGCCCGTGTTTGGAATTTCCATGTCTACGAGTATTCCCCTTCCCTACACCTATTAAATCAGATTTCCCCTGTTAATCCATATCATGTCCATTTTATTCTTCATCCAGCTAGGAGGACCTTTGAGGGGACAAGAATTCTTGCCGTAGTATATGACTGTATAAGCAAGCCAGGTGCGTTCATTTTGTTATAGAAACGATGTGTGTACGCAAACTTCCCATCTTGGGTGAGGGCTCTCCTCCCTTTTTTGGCTCTCCAGGGGGCTCCTGGGATCTCAGGGTCTTATCCCAGCCCCTCTCCTCACCTAGCCACTTGAACTACTTAGACAACTACTTGGGGACAGCAGTCCCCAGCCCAGTGGCCCTCAAACTTGTCAGTGCATCGCAATCACTTGGAGGAACACAGAGAATCCATCCAAGTCCTGAACTGAGGTCTCATTGAATGAGAGGCTCCAGGAATGGGGCCAGGCATCCAAATATTCAACAGCCTTCCCTTGCGATTCTAAAGCACTGCCAGGTTTGAGAACCATTGTCTTGGCCAGAGCTCCTGGAACTGCCTACTTCCTAACCACGGAGGAGAATCAGCAGGGAGCCCCTGGGAGGAATCTGGGCCCATAGATCAACTGCCTGTTAAAAGCCACAGTGCCTTGGAAGGCTGCTCTTTTGTCTTCGAATTCATTTGGGTCCAGATTTCTTAACGGGTCACTCTGCCCTCTCTGACTGCTCGTCTTGATTTGCTCTCAGTGTTCGTATCACCAGCAAAGACAAACCCAAGCTTCCCATCACCCCTCACATAGAAACACTTGTACTCCCTAAGTTACAATGAAAATACGAACGCAGTCCTGGGGGCTTTATGTAATTAGCGCGATCTGACTCTTATAACAACATGCACGGAGGAGAATATCGTACCCATTTCACAGATGGTGGAAGCTGCAGTTCAGATACACGACATGAGCCAGTAAATGACAGAACCACAGCTTTTCTCATTGTTCGTTTTCCATTGTGGTAAAAGGCACATGGCACGAAATTTACTTTTTTGTCCATTTTTAAGTGTAAAATTCAGTAACATTAAGTAGCTTTACAATGTTGTGTGACCATCATCACCATCATTTCCGGAATAATTTCATCCCAGACAGAATTTCTACCTGTAAAACAGTAACTCCCCATTTTCCCACCCATAGTCCCTGCTAACCACCGTTCTGCTTTCTCTAGGAACTGGCCTATTCTAAGTGTCTCATATTTGTGGGATCATACGACATCTGTCCTTCTATACCTGCTTTATTTTATAGAGCATAACGTCATCAAAGGGCAAGATTCCTCCATGTTGGAGCAGGTGTCAGAGTCCACATTCAAACCCAGTTCTAACAGATTCCTAAATCCATGCTCTTTCCACTTCCCATTTTGCCTGCAAAGGGGTAGAAGAGGAATCAACCAGATGTTTCTGCTCATAGAGCATAGAAACAATATCATTGGTGGAAGTTTCGGAAAGTCCAATTCCAAAAGGTTGAAATCATTTTGTCATTAGAATGGACTCAAAATATGGGGCATTTGGGTGGCTCATTCGGTTAAGTGTCTACCTTTGGCTCTGGTCATGATCCCAGAGTCCTGGGACCGAGCCTTGTATCAGGCTCCCAGCTCAGTGGGGAGCCTGCTTCTCCTGCTCCCTCTGCCTCTCCCCCTGCTTGTGCTTGCCCTGTCAAATAAACAAATAACATCTTTAAAAAAAAAAAAAAAAAAGAACAGACTCAAAACAAAATGCAGCCATCCCATTAAGTAGTGAGTTACCAGTCACAAACATAGGCTGAACCACCAAGTACTAAAGCTGCCAACTTCTCCTAGCCCATGGGATTTTGTTTGGGAGAGGGCAGGGATTGGGAAAGAAATAGCTGTTTTCAATTGCTACTCCGGAGATTATACCAGAATCACCTAGAAAGCTTACGTCTCCCTGCAGATTCTGACTCATTGAATCTAGAGTGGACTCCGGGGTATGTTTTGGAAGAGCTTTTGGAGACCTGGATTACATAGATACCGCCACCCCAACAAGATCTTTGAGTCTAGGCTGGGTAGTCATTCTCAGCCAGAGAATTTAAGTTCCGGCTCATTTATTAAAGGGACAAGGTCTGCGCCGAGACAGATTCTAAAGACTGTTAACAGTCTCTAAGAGACAGAGGTCAGGGGTAGGCAGCAGTGTCTTGGCTATGACTCAGGCACCCAGGGAAGCATTAGAATGGCAGAGTGTTCAAGCCCATTAGCATCACGAAACATTGCCAAACTCGGGGACATAGCAGCAAAAGTCGTTTTCGTGTCTTCGGAAGTAACGAGATCTACCTCAGCACCCGCTTTGGAACTTACTGCTTGTGGTACGCCAGCCTTGTCCTCTAGCTGACAGTCTGCCCCATCCCTCCCTCCAGCAGTGCTGGGTCCCCACCTGTACCCCGGGTATGTAGGTGGACCGGGAGTAGATGGGGAGGGGAGGCACAGCAGTCCAGAGCAGGCTGGTCCCTGGATGGAATAAGCACATTCTTCACCTGAGAATCTTGTTAAAATGCAGACTCTCATTCAGTTTGGGGCTTGGCAGGAGGGACCAGAAATCCTACTTAGCATTTTTACCAAGCTCCCGAGCGATACTGATATTCTCCGCTGTCATATCCCTGTTCTGGGAACCACACTTGACTAGCAAGGGTGATGGGTTCACGGGGCGGGTTCTGGAGTCAGAATGTCTGAGTCTGAATCCCAACCCTACATCATAACAGCTGTGTTAGCCTGGGTGAGACACTTAAGCTTACCGAGAGCCCCAGTTTCTGCATCTGGGAAAGGAAGACATAATCGTACTTATGTCACAGAATCGTGAGGATTCTATCAGATAAGGGAAGAAGAGCCCTTCCACAGCGCCCAGCCCACGGTTGGAACTGTGCTCCAGCATTAATAAACGGATGGAAGAAAAGGAGTTGCTCCTGGAGCCCAGGCTGGGAGGGGAGGCAGCACGGACAAGGCGCTGAGCTGGACTCTGGGTGTGGCTGTCTCTTCTGCTGGTTTTCCATCCCACCCCGCGCGTTATTGCTCCACCACGTGTGAGAGCTGCTGGAAATTGCTGCTGCTTTGTCATCTGCGTTTTTTATGAAGCTTGTTCCGATGGTGCGGGTTGAAGCCCACATCGCTGGTGGGAGCCACTTAAGGAGTACCCTTCAATTTGGTGCTGTGCCTTGATGTGCTTTGGATCAGCCCTCCCTAAACTGCTATCCTTTTGCTTTAGCCCAACTATAGAGAAGCCAGTCATGAGTCCAGCCTGACGAGTGATTCTGGTAGGAACATTTTTTTTCTTTCCCCAGTGAGACTTCATTGACTATCCGGGCAAGACCCAGCTGGAGGCTCTGAATTATCATCATCTTGTTAGCAGCAATGGCTTCCCATTGGCCAGGTCCTGGCACAGTGTGGCAGAGCATGCTGGGGTGGGGGGGGGCAGGAAGGGGGTAGTCAAACCCTCAAGCAGGCCCACTGACCTGTTCTTTTTTGCCAATTTCCTGGATTCTCGGTATACCTCTTTGTCCTATTTCTGCTGGACATTTAAGACTTTGATATGTGGTCTGTGAGCTCATCTTTTATTTGCAACTATCAAAGCCTGGTGTTACTCAGTGGGCAAAAGAAAAAAAAAATCTTGCTTAGGAACATTGGGGAAAAAAAAAATCTCTGGGTCAGTGACCGTAGTATGAAGAGGCTGTTCGAAGTCCCTTCTAGAGCAGTCTCATGGGGCCTTAATTAATTAATAAATTAATAGCATCCCTGGGTGGGCTTGAACTCATGATTTCTCTCTGTTTATTCAGAAGGATGAAGGAACAGGTCAGCTCCTCCGGGCTTCTTGTCTGTTATTTCAGGAGCATTTATAAGTTAAATTCAAACTCCTGGCCTTTCCCATGGACTGTGTCCAGTCTCTCCAGGCTGAGGGCCAGAGTGGGGTGCAACATGGAGCCCTTTAACAGTAAAAGTGAGATGGAAGGAAAGGCAGGGTCAGGAGTCTGAGGCCAGCTTGATCAGAGGCAGAGGTGGCCTTGAGGAATGGCCAGTTCTGTGTGGAAGAATTGCTCAGGTGAATTACACCTTGAACCTCAAGAGCCAGAGCATTTCTCACTTTAACTATTTCTTACACAGATCTTTCTAAAATGCACTTCACACATCACTCTGTGGAAAACTCAACCCGTTTTCAGTGGCTCGCCTACCACCGGGATATCCATTATTTCGGCGACAGGGTCAAGAAGCCTGGAGCTGCGGCTGACCCTTGCACAATATGGTGCCGGGTCTCCAACTTTTTATAACTAACCTTTATTGGTTTTCCTGATTATAGAGAGTCTTAACATTTAAAAAAAAATTATTCCTTTTGTAATAGCTTTCAGACTATTTAGCGACCTACTTGCCCCTTTAGTACATTCTAGCACTATCCCTCTCTTTGGTTAGGTTTGATCTAGATTTAGGCTGGGAAGACTCACAATCAAGCCAGCTACGATTGTGTGTGAAGAGTGCCCTCAGCATTGACAAACAGCTGGTTAATATCTCTATTAGGACAGAACTTTCTAGTGCATTAGGAAAGAAAGGTTATGGAATCAGATACGTCCAAGTATGAATTGCTTTTCTTTCTTTTTTTCTTTTTTCTAGTGGCTTAAAGCAAGTATTTTATTATATCTCACTGGTTTGTTGATCATAAATTTAAGATTCTGGTGATTTGTCTTGTGAATCGCTTTTCTAACTCTTACTGACATTGGGAGCATCTGCAAATGAACTTACCACCCTCAGCTTCTGTTTCCTCAATGTTAAATCAAAATAATGACACCTAACTTACATGGTTATCGTAAGGACTAAAAGATGGGACACAACCATCGTAGCGTTTGGCTCTCTGTGAGCACTTGTTCTCTCTCCCTCTGCCTCCCTCCCATGTATCACGATGTCGTAGAAGCAGAATGCCTCTAGGACAGTGATTCTCAAACTAGAACTCATGTCAAAATCTCCTGAAGGGCTTATTAAAATACAGGTTGTTGGGGGCCCCGAGGTAGCTCAGTTGGTTGAGTGTCTGACTCTTGATCTTGGCTCAGGTCATGATCTCAGGGTTGTGAAACTGAGCCTCATCGGGCTCCACGCTGGGTGTGGAGTCTGCTTAAGATTTTCTCTCTCTCTTTCCCTCTGTCCCTCCACCTCCCATTCTCCTCTCTAAAAAAATAAAATAAAATAAAATAAAAACCAACTGCTGGGCCCTACCTCGAGGGTTTCTGACTCAGAAGGAATAGGTTGGGGCCTGAGAATTTGCATTTTGAAGAAATGTCCAGGTATGCTGGTGAGGCTGATGTTACTGGCCCAGTAACATCACACACTGAGAACCTAGAACTGGTCTAGGAGATAGGTTTTGGTCTAAATACTGATGGCTACTCAGTAATTGTGTTAATTAATGCATATCATTTAGCTTCTTTGAGCCATGGTTTCCTCATCTAAAATGTTAAGTATATCTTCTGCCTCATGAAGTTATAATAGACATTAAATGAAATGGCAGTTGGAAAAGATCTAGCAATTACTAGGTCTTCATAAATCTTAATTTTTCCCTCTTTGAGGCAGGGTTCCTTCCTGTTCGGCTTAAGGATTTTTTAGTGTCCCAAGGAACTGTAACAACCCGATGATTTTTCCCCCTAAAATTACATACTTCTTGTCCTCAGATACATCACAAATGAGTCATCCGTCATACACCCAGGAAAAGCAATGACAGACTCTGTAATACGTAGCGAATATTGATCCCATACAGGTAGCTCAGCAGATCAATTTCTTTAACTTCCTACCTGTTTACCTTGTTAGAGCAGTGATGGATTGATTTAAAATAATCCCCCCTGCAGACTAGGAAAAGTTTCACAGGTGGGTACACACAAGTCAACAAACGCTATCTCCAGTTGTAGAGATGGATGGGTGAATGTGGGCTGTGGGCTGTGGGCTGTTGGTTGGCGCAGTTATTTAAACTCAGATCGAAAAGTATACGCCAGGGGCACCTGGGTGGCTCACTGGGTTAAAGCCTCTGCCTTCGGTTCAGGTCATGATCTCAGGGTCCTGGAATTGAGCCCCACATCAGGCTCTCTGCTCAGCAGGGAGCTTGCTTTCCTCTCTCTCTGCCTGCCTCTCTGCCTACTTATGATCTCTGTCTGTCAAATAAATAAATAAAATCTTTAAAAAAAAGTATTCTCCTAAGTTGCAAAGCAGGTGCAACTCTAATCATATTTATTCTGTTCCAATGACACACTCTCCAGGAAAAAAAAAAAAAAAGAATGTTTTTCTGCTGTGAAATTGGTTTCCTGGGGTACTGCCAAAAGGAAGCCTTATCATAGTAAATACATCAGCTTTAATTATTCATTTCTATTTGCTCAAAGAATTATTCTTATGTGACATACATATGTTCATACATTTTCTTGTTGCAGCAACATGAATTAAATAAGTTACTTTCACACATAAAATGCAACTCCAAGACTTATTATCGCTAACTTGTGTTCTCTATACCATTCACACATTTTCCATTCAGCTGGAGCAAAGGTAGTGTTTGGATGATGGGGGAGAATCATGGAGCAAAAGATGAAGATCTTTTTAGTGTTCTTTCAAGTAAAGGGGGAAAAAAACACAGGCTACCATCTGCTATTGCTGATGAATTGAAACATCTCGATCTATAGGGATTCGTTAATGTACAACTGGTTTGCCAAATTCGTCTACTCGAGCTACAGAACCAAAATGAAGCGTGCACGTTGGGGGTCTGTTTCGTCACCTGGTGTCCATTGAAGGAAACGTCCACTGAGACCTGAATTAAACCACCAGTATTTCTTGTACATTACTGGCTGTTGTGAAATTGTTGCAATCTCAGTGAAAGACAATTCCAGAACTTCTGCCAAATTCCAATAGAAGACAGCGGTTTGTTTAGAAACATTAGTTTGGAAACAATTAAGACATACTGTTCAATTGCAGTTGGGATCTTTTTTTTTTTTTGTAAGATTTTATTTATTTGTCAGAGACAGAGAAAGACAGAGCCCAAGCAGGGAGAACAGCAGGCAGAGGGAGAAGCAGGCTCCCCGCTGAGCAAGGAGCCCAATGCAGGACTTGATCTCAGGACCCTGAGATCATGACCCGAGCTGAAGACAGACGCTTAACCAACTGAGCCACCCAGGCGCCCCTGGGATCTTTTAACTCATGCTCAGCACACAGCTTCCATGGATGTTACAGAAGATAAAATTGGCCCTGGTCCCTCGCTGTTCTGTGTCTTTCTCATTTCTAACCTCCTCTCTCTGCTTGGGCCAGTCACATACTGATTGCTTTGTTCTATCTGTCACCAGGACTACCTACCTCTTTCAAGACTCTCTTTCCGTTTCAACCAAATGCTTCTTTCTTGAATGCTACCATATGTGATATCTGTGCATTTATCATATATTTATAATATATATTTGTTATATTTATAATCCTATCAAATCAATTTTTGTTATGATATGGATGAGACTTAACTTTTCCAAGAAGCACTTGTACTTTCCAAAGAAGTTTCTTAGTAGAAGTGAACCGGAAGTTGGTGAGTGTTGCTGGAGAAGTGGCTTTGAACAACCCTGTCGCCTGATTCCTTTCTTCTCCTGTCAGTCACCTGACAGCTGTCTATGTTGCATTGACTTGTGTGTTGGGCCCTGTTCTAGGTGCTGAGGATGCAACGGGCGGAGATGCATGAGTCCTCGAGGGGTCTGCACTCCAGGTGGAAAAGTAGATGGTAAATACACACGCAAATCAATAAAGGTAATTCCCGGTGCTGGTACATGTGATGAGGAGGTAAAGCTGGGCGGTGTGGGTCTGAGTGAATGGGGGGTCAGGGTGATGTTTTAACCAGGTTGGTAGAAGGCAGGAGCCCCCAGTGATGAGAGGGAGGGCAACCCAACTATCTGGGAGGAGGGTTTTGCAAGCAGAAGAGAAACAGTACGAAGACTTTGGCCTGTTTCAGGGAAAGAAAATGAGACTGCAGATTTAAATACCATCAATAAACTCCCAGATTCATCTCTTCAGCCTGGATTTCTCTCTTCAATTCCAGATTCTTATATCCAGTTTGACTTTAGTAGGTGTCCCAAATCTATTGGGTTGCATGAACCAACCTCAAAGTCAACCCCTTCCTGGTCTCCTTATCTCCATACAGGGCATCTCTATTTCTCCAATCGCTGTAACTTATAACTTGGGTCATTCCTGACCGTCTCTTCTTCTGGAATCTCATATCCCTTCCATCAGCCAAATCACAATGACTGCTTCTTCCAAATAAGTCCGATCACTGCTCATGACTTGGTGCAAACATAAACAATGGTTATTGCCTCCACAGGAGTTAGGGCGTTGGGTAACATGCTGGACCAGAAATACCACCCTAGCTAAGATGTGGAATTAAAATACAGTGGTTCAAATAAGGTAGCTGCTTATTTTCTCTGGCCACGATGTAGAGGGCTCTTTGCTGTCAGGTCATTCAGGTCATCTATCTGTCTCCAGGATTCCTTAAGTTATTGTTCCTCCCTTCATGGTTGGAACAGGCTCAACACCACATCTTCTTTTCCAGCCCACAGCCAAGGGAGAGAAAGAGCGTGAGGATGTGTGAATGTGTGTGTTGGAGAGAGGGGGCTGGCTTCCCTTTTAAGGATGCAACCTTGTAGTTGAACATATCACTTCCTCTCACATCCCATTGGTCAGGAAGTGGTCCCATAGCCACGCTTAGCTGCAAGGGAATTTTAGGAAATGCGGTATCCAGTGGGACAGCCCTTGGCCCTGATAAAACTTGGGGATGTTCTTAGATAGAAATGCATAAAAGAGAAACTCCTACAGTTTCTACATCTACCTTTGTGGTAGTCACACAGAGGTATGACCAGAATCTTCCATCAGGGAAGATTGCTGCCCACCTACAGGAAGTGTGGCCAGCACAGAGCCCCCCACTGTCCTCTCCTTTGATGAAGACCTCCGGTCCTGTCATGCCTGTCCTGGGCAATGTGCATCCTGTACCTGGGTCAGAAGGGGACATAAAAGCCCAGCTGATTTAGGACACTGACAGGCAATACTTGCCCCAGAGCTCCCTAGTGGTTTGCCCAAGGCTTGCTGGCTTTACATTTCAGTTCCACTTCTTTCTCTGCCAATCTAGCAGAGAAACCTCCAGCCCCCCAAACTGTCTCAGCGACTATTAGAGAGCCCAAATTCTAGGTCTCCCTGCTCCTACCTGTGTTCACCTCGAGCATACTCCCCACATAGCCACGAGAGGGATCCTTTCCCCATGAGCTCTGCTACCCTCCCTTCCCTGTTTCGTCCCTTCTCCATCTCAGACATTATTCTCTCCTTGCTCACGCCCCTTCAGCCTCGCTGACCTCTTCTTGAGATATGCCCATCACCTTCCTGACCTGCAGCTGTGTCCCTGATGCATCCTCAGGGATCCCTGGGGCTCAGGTGTCCAGTCTTCCTTTCCTTCAGGTCTCTGCTCTAAGTCACCTCCTCAGAGAAACCTGCCCTGATTGCCCTATTTCAAATAGGACTTCCTTCTTTCATTTGCTATTCCTTTTCCCATATTTATTTTTCCTCATAGCACTTACCACTTGACACTTCATTTATTTGTTTATTATTATTATCTTCTTGTCTTTCTTCTTCCACCAGAATCTTAGCAACTTCAGGACAGAGATTTTTGCTGGCTTTGTTCACAGCTGTCTTGGCACATAGTCATCCTCAAAGAATAGTCACAAAATAAATGAATAAGTAGACAAAGAACAGAAAAGGAGAGAGAGAGCTGAAAATACAGGTCAGCAGGGGCCAGACTACGGAATGTGCTACAGACCACAGTGAGGAATCTGCATTTTGTTCTGATTTCAATGGAGAGCCATGGAGCGTCTAAGGTTGATTCCAATGGAGAGCCATGGAGTGTCTAAGCAGGAGAGTGGGCTGATCTATTCTTGGCATGATCACTCCTTGAACTCGAAGGACCCAGAACCTTGATGTTACCAGGGACAGGACACTCACCATTTCTTGAAGAAACCAATGTTATTGCTGAAAATCTTCCATTATTAAACATTTGTTTCGTATATTGAATCCTTCTTCCCTACCAATGCTGCTCGTTCATCCAAATTCTGCCCTCGGGAATAATTCAAAGTGGATCTTGAAAGATTTGGAGACAGCTTTCTAAGTCTTCCCCCTCTCTAGGGTAAACATCCATGATCCTTTGAATTATTATCCCTTTACATGACTTGGAGACTATTCATTGTCTCTCAGAGAGTTCTGACTCCTCAATATGCTTCTTAAGAACTGCCAAACTTTGGTCTGACCAGCACAAGACAAAGAAGCAATTGTGCCCGAGATTGGATTTGCCTGTGTCTTTGAACACAGCCTACATCGATTATATTTCAGCCCCAATCTAGGAGTCAAGCTAAACTTGTGGTCAGCAGAAGGATCTGGAAATTCTTCAAACGAGAACTGCTCCATCCCCTACTCAATCAACCTACATGCTGTGATTTACATTGCTCTTGTGAAATTTACCCTGTGGTTTTTGGCTGATGTTGCCTTTTTTGTGATCAATTCTGCATTCTCTTGGCTTGGGCAACATCTGAAAACCCATGGGAGTGTTTTTTAGACTTTATCTTATTGTTGAAAATATTAAACGGAATAGGGCCTGGGACAGAATTCTCTAGTTTTCCTCTTGCAAGTTTTTCTACATTATCAGCTTTTTGTATAATAGACTGAGTAAGGGGAGTGTAACCCTATGCACACAGTGCAAAGATCCTTAGCTCTAGGCTATGGATAGATCAAAGGAAATATTAGGAGCAGGGTGAGGACATGAAAGTGGGTATGCTGTGTTGAAGAAGCTGACATGAGAACACAAAGAAACAAAGGGAAAGTCATGAATGCCCTTGACAGGTTAAATGGTCAGTTGGATTTGTTTTCACCCAGGAGATAAGCGAAGTCATCTGTAAATGTCCTTGACGGGTTTGTGCAAGTTCATATAATTAGATGCTTTAGGAATGTTTCTTAAAATCCATGATCTTTGGGGCACCTGGGTGGCTCAGTGGGTTAAAGCCTCTGTCTTTGGCTCAGGTCATGATCCCAGGGTCCTGGGATCAAGCCCCGAATCAGGCTCTCTGCTCAGCAGGGAGCCTGCTTCCTCCTCTCTCTCCGCCTGCCTCTCTGCCTACTTGTGATCTGTCTGTCAAATAAATAAATAAAACCTTTAAAAAAAAAATCCATGATCTTCTTGAGCAGTTCACATAAATCAACATTGTTGGGTGTCTACACCCACTTAAATGTAAAGATTAAATTTTTTAGTATATGTGCTGCTGAAATGAGAACATTTTTTAAAAAGCCATAGATCATATTCGTGGGAGAGATTTATGCCTCCAGCTATCTTAAAATAGCAAACCATTCTCAAGACCTCCCTTGCTTTCACATAGTCCAAGGCTATTGGAGCTACTAACCCCCAGTAGGGTTTGGTTGTCTTGTTGGAGCTACTGTACAGACCTTTTCGCATACGGTTTGTACAAGTACTTGCTAAGTCAACTAGTAATATGTTGGTCTGATCCACACTTCAATTTTTTTTAAGTTTTATTTATTTAATTTAGAGAGAGAGTGTGCCCAAGCAGGGAGAGGGGCAGAGGTGAGAGAGAATTCTGAGGCAGACTCCCTACTGAGCATGGAGCCTGAGGTGGGGCTCGATCCCAGGACCTCAAGATCATGACCTGAGTTGAAATCAAGAGTCAGCCTCTTCATCGTCTGAACCATCCAGGCACCCCTTTTCTTAAGTTTTAAAATTTATTTAAGAAATCTCTACACCCAGCATGGGGCTCGAACTTATGATCAAGAGTCACGTGCTCTTCCGACTGAGCCAGCCAGGCGTCCCAGTCCAATCCACTCTTCAGCAGCCGCTCCCAGGGATTCTATCAGAAAGGAAGTCATCAAAGACTTTGCTAAAATGGAGACTCACACTATAGCTGGAGTATTTCCCTGCGTCTATTAACTTAATAACGGTGTCAAAATCAGACTCATTCTAAACCTCTTAGAAGAGAACCCACATGGGTTTTTGGTGATCATCTCACCTTCATCCAAGTGCACATAATAACTCATACCACTGGGCTGTGTCAAACAGTATGTCAAACGTAGTGATCTCCGTTTTTACAATCTATGCCTTTTCCTCCCCTATCTTTAGGAATCTCTCTTCTTTATCATTTTTAAAAATTCATTTTTTCTCCCACCACATAGTCTTACAAACTCATTACATAAACTTTGGAAATGGAGAAAACAAGAAAAGAAAATCTCTCCTCCTACCTGAAATACTCTGAACATTTTGGTGCCTTAACTTCTAGCATTTTTTTTCTATGTATATTCTTTACAACATCATGATGTTGTACATGTATGTTTTTAAATAAAATATTCAAATTATCAGATGGTCTTCCTTACTATCCTATATTTTAAAGATTAATGGCAGTGATGTTGAGGTCATAGCTACAAGTTCTTGCAACCTGAGATACTTTTCTGGGTTAATAGCCCTGAAATACATTTTTTTTTAATAAAAAGATTTTATTTTTAAATAGGATCCCAATGTGGGACTTGAAGTTACAACCCCAAGATCAAGAGTCTGATTTATATCTGATGAGCTCAGATATAGAAAGAAAAGACATTCAAGAAAGAAAGAAAAAAAGGAAGGAAAGAAAGAAGGAAGAAAGGAAGGGAGGGAGGGAAGGAGGAAGGAAGGAAGGAGTGTTCCACTGACTGAGCCAGCCAGGTGCCCCCCTCTGAAATGCATTTTGGACAACTAGTTGCTCATAGTATTTTCTAGCTGGTTTTTGATTCATCTTCACGATATCTACCTTAACTTATTTTGTGTGACTATAATCATCTTTGCTAAATAAGCCAGAAGAAGACTAAAAATTAGATAACTGAGCTTTCTTTTTGCCCTATGTTTAAATCCTTCAAGCACTGGAGGGTGGGAATGTAAATTGGGCTAATCTTTCTGGAAGACAACCATGTAACATGTATCAAGATATCCTTTAAAAATGTTTTGCTCTTGGGGCGCCTGGGTGGCTCAGTGGGTTAAGCCTTTGCCTTCGGCTCAGGTCATGGTCTCAGGATCCTGGGATCGAGCCCCACATCGAGCCTCACATCCGGCTCTCTGCTCAGCGGAGAGCCTGCTTCCCTTCCTCTCTCTCTCTGCCTGCCTCTCTGCCTACTTGTATCTCTGTCTGACAAATAACTAAATAAAATCTTTAAAAAAAAATGTTTTGCTCTTTATTCAAGTCCTTCCACTTCTAGAAATAAGATCCTAAGGAAATAATGCATTCAAAGATTTTGTAAAAGGATCTTAACTATGGCGTTAGTCACAGTGGTAAAAGATACCATCGAAATGTCCAAAAGTCAGGAGACGATTAAACTATACTTGATGAAAGATAATACAGTCACTTTTAAAAAGCCTGCCGTTAAAGCGTAAGTAATGATCTGGGCCAGTGCTTATGAGATGAAAGTAAAACAAATTATACACCGTGTATGATCCTGATTTCGATTTTGGTATATAAACATGCTGCAAGGACATAACTCTACGTGGCGAGATTATAGGATTTTCATTTGTTTCAAACGTTTGTTTTCCAGATTGATTAGACAGATATAACACGCTTTATAATGAGTAGAATAAACATATAATTCTCCACTGTATGAACCCTCTTCTTTGTGAAGCAGAACACCCACCCCTGTTCTTCCTGTTCTGACTCCCACCTTTGTTGTCCTTGTAGCTTATGTGATTGTTATCTCAACTTGGACTTGTTTTAGTCAGTTGAGCTCCTGACATTTTACAGGCTTGATTTATGCTGCATTTGCGTTCATTCCATGTACTGTTTCCCTCCTTCCATCCATCCTTCCTTCCTTCTTTCCCTCCTTCCTTCTTTCTTTCCTTCCTTTTTTTCTTTCTTTCTAGCATGTCTTTTCTTTCTATGTCTGAGCTCACCAGAGAACTTCTTGAAAAGTCATGTTAGTTTCTCTGGCTGCCTCCTCATTTTCTTCTACATCAGATCATCAGTGAACACGTTTTCAACATTTTATTCTCAGGCCCTCATCTGTTAAGCCTCATCTGTTCCCTCCCAGAATCTCCGGTAATGAGATCATATGGATCTTTCCTTTCGATTGCCTGCAATATGTGTTTCTAAATAGTGTATGACATCGATGGGAAAGATCCCAGTGTTCTCGTCTTTGTGTTCCAAAGCGTCAAGGCCTTTTTGTTCCAAATGGGCCCTAACTCTGAATTTCATGTGAAGCAGGAAAAGGGAGGCAGTTGGGACAAGGCACCAATCCATACGTGCCAGGAGCAGGGGGGCTGAGGAGCCTGACTCTGGAGGAACTGGCTGGGGTTTCTGGTGATCACTAGACATTACCTGGGTGACATGATCACTCTGCTTAATCTTGGGGGGAAACATCTGTAGTGTTTTCTATATAAAATGAGTTCCTGGAGCAGAGAAGTCCTATGCTTGTGCTGCCCCGGGGGGACCAAGGTCGAGTAAGCAGTGTCCAGGAATGCTCTTTTAAGATGGGAGAATAACATACCTTCTTTTGTGTTTGTAGATGTCCATGTAGAAAATCTTCTTCTTCTTCTTTTAAGATTTGATTTACTTATTTGAGAGAGAGAGAGAGAGAGAGAGAGAGAGAGCACGAGCAGGGAGAGGAGCAGAGGGAGAGGGAGAAGCAGGGTCCTGACACTGAGCAGGGAGCCCAACTTGGGACTCGATCCCAGGACCCTGGGACCATGAACCTCAGCCCAAGGCAGGTGCTTAACCGACTGAGCCACCCAGACACCCCTCCGTGCAGGAAATCTTGTATTTCCCCTCAAAGTGGAAATAGAATTTCTGTCTTATCTACTGATTGGTTTTGAAAAATCAGTAAAAGCAAAATAAAACAAAAGCCTGACGTAGTAACATGAAGGAAGAAAGTAAAATACTCCTCTTCCACCACCTACAGATAACTGACATTTGCAGTAGGGGATGGAATGTGGCTCTTTTTTTTTTCCTTTTGTTCTTTTGTGTTTTCTAATAATGAACAGCAATTCACTGAGCCTTATTGAAACCTATTACGGTTTTGCGTGGGGATTTCCAGGTCTTGGGTATAAGACACCTGAGTCACTGATATTAATGATAAGAAGATTGTTAAGGAGAACAAAATTTTCTCAAGCACTCGGTATAAACCAGGCACATTGAAAGCACTCTGCATGCATCCCAATTTAATCAGCATTTGCCGTAGGTTTTCTTTTCATGCCCATTTTAGAGATGAAATCTTGACAATAGAGTATCGCTTGCTGAGGATGCCACAGCTAATACGACACAGAGTCAGGACTCAAACTCAACGTACTGTGATTAAAGGCTGTTTTTGCTGGGACACTGCCTTCCCTCCATTGTGGTGGCCATGACATCCTTCCCCTATGGAGTCAGCCTCCAAAGAACCACACACTGCACTCCGTTTCTCTATTTGGCTCATATTCCCCTCCATAGACTCTATACCACAGTTACATCTGGGGACAATTCTCCAAATCCAGTTTAAAACTGGAACATCTGGGTTAGTGACTCTGCCCAGAGAAATTCCCTCCAGTTCTGACTGCTGTCCTCAGCCCTCTGCTAGGAGTCCATTCTTTGGGAATAAAGTCCTTTATTCCCTCGGTCCTCCCTTTCACTACCTTCAAACTCCTAATCACGGAATATAAGAGGCTAGATCTTACCCTCCCTCCAGACTCGTCTCCCACTATTCCATACCTAAAGCATTCTGCTCCGGCCACATTCAACCTTTTGCAGCTCTTGGAAATACAGCTTTGCTTGCACAGCTCCTTGGACTGTCTGATCTTGGCCTTGCCATTCCTACGCCCCCTCATCCCCTCTGAACCACTAAAGTTCTGTCAAACATAATCCAGATGAAGCACCCTCTGTGATGTTTCTGCAGTCGCTTTTAAGGAGAATAAGTATCTTTGACTTTCTTCTTCTTTTTTTTTTTTTTTTAAGATTTATATATTTATTTGACAGACAGAGATCACAAGTAGGCAGAGAGGCAGGCAGAAAGAGAGAGAGGAGGAAGCAGGCTTCCCGCTGAGCAGAGAGCCTGATGCGGGGCTCCATCCCAGGACTCTGGGATCATGACCTGAGCCAAAGACAGAGGCTTTAACCCACTGAGCCACCCAGGCGCCCCTCTTTGACTTTATTCTATTATTTTATTTAAAACACTGTATTTCAATCCTTGTCAACTGTGAATGCCTTATAGGCAATAATCAAATCTTATGTATTTTTCTGAAATTCCAGTATCAGCTACAAAGCACAGCTTAGTAAGGCTTAGTAAATGTTTGTAAGATACTGAATGAATTTGGGGTGCCTGGGTGGTGCATTTGGTGAAGCATCTGATTCTTGGTTTCAGCTCAGGTTGTGATCTCAGGGTTGAGCGATCGAGCCCTGCATCAGGCTCTGCACTCAGTGCAGAGTCTGCTTGAGATTTTCTCTCTCCCTCTCCCTGCCCCTCCTGCTTGTGCTCTCTCCCTTTTTGTCTAAAATAAATAAATCTTTTTTTTAAAAAAATGAATGAATTCATGGAACCCAGAGGTAATTCACAAGAGCTCAAGGAGTCACATAATACATACAGAAAGTATGGAGAGTAGCGCCACTTTGGCAAGAGAGAGTATGTATGTGGAGGAATCCCATGGGTTGAACTTAGGTAAATATTAACATGATGAATCAGAGTGTCTTAACCCTCACGCAATCATAATTATCTCAGCACTTAAAAAAAATTAATCAATGCCTAGACCTCTACTACCCCCTCAGAAATTCTATTCAATTTTTAAAAATTTAATTTAATTTTTTAAAAGATTTTTTAAAATTTGTTTATTTGTTGGGGGGGGGGAGCAGCAGGCAGAGGGAGAAGAAGGCTCTCCGCAGAGCAGGGAGCCCAATGAGGGACTCGATCCCAGGACCCTGGGATCATGACCTGAACTGAAGGCAGACACTTAACTGACTGAGCCACCCGGGTGTCCCTTACTCTTTTTTTTTTTAAACAGTCTGGGAGATTATAATGTGCCGTCAAGTTTAAGAATAATAGCTCTAGGTGAAGACTGAAATTGTAATATATAAAAGACATTAGTTTTTTCAAGGGAAATGCTATTTACATGTAGGGAATCTCAAAATTCACACAAAGGTGTTTCAGTGCTGACTTCGGCTGACCGTGTGTGTATTTCTAGATGCATATAATCATGCCCATTAAGCCTGTGACAATGGTCCTTTGTCCTCTCAGCAAATACGGGCGTAGTTCCTGACATATTCTGCTATCATAGGAGCAAAGGCACTTGGATCTTTCCACCGGGACCTTGTTGGTGGATGTTGGCTAGAATTCCATCCCAGAAAGAGACAATATTGAAAAGTTTTTTTTTTTTTAATCTAAACTATTGCTAAATGTTTAATGTTATGGTCAAAGTCTCTGCTTGTAAAGTAAATAAGTTTTGAACATGTGATGCAATGTGATGTTAGGAATACAGAACCTTGGACTCTGAGTCTAGGTCTCTATAGTTCAATTTACAAAGGAGAGTAGGGAAGGATATGTAAGGTATTTAAGAGTTTCAAGTACAAAGTCCTATGTTTCTTGTAAAACAAATGTTTTCATGTACTCTTCAGCCCAAGTGTCTGTGTGTCTGTGTGTTTCCATCCATGGTTAACAAAGCAATATACCAAGTCCAACATTGAATCCAAGGGTTGGTTAATCTTTAGTGGTGAGTATAAACCCCAACAATACAAACAACCACTTGCTTTGCCAAAATTCCTAGGGTTTTTTTTTTCTTAATGGTTTCTCCCTTTGCTCTGCCAAATTAAACTTCAATGGTAAGTTTAAATGTGTCTTCAAAGTGCCATGTAACCTTGATGATCAGCCAGCTTCTCGGTTATTATCATAAGGTTGTTAGTGTGAGTTGAACTATAGGGAGAAGATAGATCGGACTCCGGGCCAACCACGTGGTGCTGAAGTTACACAGAGAAATGACTCACCAATGCAGGGTGAATGATTACATCTCATCTTAAGGCTCATCGTGAAGGCTTTCATCAGACCCATGTGTGTTTTTGGAAGAGTTCTGAGAACATCTCGTAATTCTCAGACATGTTCAAGTGCAGTACAGTCAGGACTAATAATAATCATAATTTATTAATTGTGCAAAATACCATCCATTATCTTTGTATTTAATTATACGAACAAGGAAAAATTTTACCAACAAAAAAAAGGGGCAATAAAGAACTCCCCCTCCCCCTACCGAAACCATAAACACATGTGACTCTTCTCAAAAGCTGTCAGACTAAGTTTGATTTCGTTGTTTCCTCATTGGCTTGTTACTGTATTTTTGGCACTATTTTCTATAGCTTAGTAGGCGACAAATAGGAGCGGGATGTCAATGGCTCAAAATTAATGTGTATACATAATATATATAACTACTTAAAGCTCTTTTGCTTTATACACATGCACATACACACATATATGAAATTAAAGTTGAAAAAATTCTGTCCATTACACTGATTTTTATGGGGTGATGCCAAAAAAGTTAAGGTTTGGCTTAAGAACAATATTTTATTGGGCGCCTGGGTGGCTCAGTCAGTTCAGCATCTGCCTTCGGTGCAGGTCATGATCCCGGGGTTCTGGGATCGAGCCCCACGTCAGGCTCCCTGCTCTGCATATGCTCCTCTCTCTCTCTCTCTCAAATCTTAAAAAAAAGAACAATATCTTATGAAGACCACTCTCAAGGAAACCACAAGAAAGGAACATATTCCTTTTCATTGTTGTTATATTTTTAAGCAATTTCACATTTCAAATACACAGGAAATTTCCAAGAATAGAACAAAAACCTCCATATACTCTTTACCCAGAGACTCCATTCAACCTTCACCAAAATCCCCTCAGGGTGTCTCAGCAATGGCATGGGACATGCACTTGACCATTCTCCCTAGGTTCCCCCAGTCTTTCTTTGCCTTTCATGGCCTTTGCCATTTTGAACTTTACAAGTTGGTCATTTTGCATATCATCCTTGAACTTGAGTATGTGCCATATTTTCTCAAGACACAACCCAGGTCTTTATGTTTAGGGCAGGAGTAATGCAGAAGAGATGCTGTGTCCTTCCCATCGCATCTTATTTACGGGGCACGCTATGTCAATTTGTCCCATTAATGGTGGGAGAACTTTGATAATTTGATTCCGATGGTGTCTGCCAAGTTTCTCAACTATAAATTCCTTTTTTCTCTCTCTTTGTAATAAACACGTTTTTAAGTGGAGACATTTTTAAGGCAATATGAGTGTCTCATCTCTAATCCCACTAAGACCTCCTCGTTTTAACATCCATTGATAGTTCTTGCCAGAATTAAATATTTCTCTGATGATTTCCAAACTGCAATTTTCCAATTCCAGTACTCTTATTATATTAATTAATTGACATTCTACCACAAGGAAGAACTTTCTGATCTTCCCATATACTTGTTAATATGTTTATTGCTATCAGTCAACATGGACTCATTGATTTCCATTTTAGTCAGTGGGTTGTAACTTATTATATCATTACTTAATTTAACACTCAAATGGTCTCATCTCTTCAAATGCCTTCTGGGTCCTTCTAACATGTCCCTATCATTCTCTGAGCATTTTCTGCACTACTCTTCACAACATGATGTTCCAGAATTGTCTTATAGTTTCCACTCCTAGAATCAACCAATTTTTTAAGACACCTTGGTGCCTTTCCATGGATAGTTGTTTTAGAAACCAAGATCTGGGCACGAGGTGTGCTTATTGCTACTGAGTATATTGTCATTCCCAGACCATCTTGGTGGAGAGAGCTAGGAGTAATATGTATGTCCAGACATACATACATACACACATGTACACAACTTTGTATCTATAATTTCTGTGTCTGTCTAGGTATATGCAAAATTTGTACCAATACTGCTCCTTCCAATCCAACACTACAGGGTTTATTAGAACTTTCCTTCTTCCCCTTTTGCTCCTTCTCCTCACCAGTAAAAATCCCGACTCTCATTATCCCTAATATATTTGCTTGTTTGCTCAATCCTTTTTTGTAGCCAATCCTGTGACAACGCTGGGTTGTCATCATCACAAGGGTCAATATGACTGCCCCACTGGGTCTGCCCCATGACTTTTGGACAGAATTAGGAAGGAAGGACAAAGGAATGGAGGGAGGGAGGGAGGAAGAGAGGCAAAAAGAAAGGAGTACGTTGTTTTTAATTTGAGGTATAATTAGCATATAATAAGATACACAGATTTTAAATGTTTACTTGGATAATTTTTAATATTTAATAAATTATTCTTTTTAAAATTGAAGTATAGCAGACACACAATGTTACACTAATTTCGGGTGTACAGGTGACTTGACAGGTGTAATTTCAGGTGTACAGGTGACTTGACAAGTCTATCCATGATGCTGTACTCACAGGTGTGGCCACCCTCTGACACCATACAACGCTATTACAGGTCCATTGACTTTATTCCCTATGCTGTGCCTTTCCTCTCCATGACTTACTCATTCGGTGACTAGAAGACTGTACCTCCCACTCCCCTTCACCCATCTTCCCCATTCCTCCTCCTCCTCCCCTCCTCCCCTCTAACTAACTAACAAACCATTAGTTTGTTCTCTGTTATTTACGGGTCTGTTTCTGCTTTTTATTTATTTCTTTGTTCATTTGTTTTCCTTAAATGAGTTTTGATCATTGCAAGTACCCTAGTAACAAACATGTAAAGTATAGAATGTTCCTGCCTCTCCAGAAAGGCCTCTCAGGTAAGGGTGCACATCCATTAGCAAATACTGTTAAAACCCCTCTTCTGTCACTGCTCCTCTCAATGGCTATCACTCCATTTACATCTGTTGCCAAAAATGTCTCTTCTTAGTTTCACACTTCTCAAATATATTTTCCTGATGCCCAGCCTGTTTGGTTTCTCTCTTTCTCCCATCTACCTCAGATCTTTATTATGTAGAACAACTCGGCCTTATCTTCTTTAGTTTCTCTCTTCTCCACACATTGAGGGAATTCTCCACAATAAAACAGAGCCTGTGAATGATCTAGAAAAGCCTTAGAAGGGGAAGGGTGAGTGAGTGAGTGAGTGTGTGTGTGTGTGTGTAAAGACTTTGATTTAATCACAGAGGGGGAAGGGCCACGATATTTTCTATTAGTGGGAGTATACTTTTCTTCTTGTCACAGAACACAATGTTCATCAGAAGCAAAGTTCAAGAATCACTGCCTGACAAGAATACTTCTTAAACTAATGTGTGTCAAGCAACTTTAGACCTCAAAGGCCATCCAAATGAGAACCAGCAAAGGCAACTGACTCAGAGCTTGCCATAACAAGGGAGTCAGCCATTGTTATTTGCGTTTGGCAGAGACTCAAAGTCAGAGGAGTGGTCAAACTTGCTTGTGGACACAAAGGGCAAATTCAAGTATGTCCCGATGGAAGATTGTTGGTATGATAGGGGTAATGGAGGTGGACTAACTAGAAGCTGGGCATCCTATGTGATTAATTGAAGAACGTATTTGGCTTTTTCTAGTTTGTCCTAAGTTGGGTTGATTGCTACGGAGGTTGGGATTTGGCTTGCTGGATTGGTTGCTACAAAAACTAGGGGTCAGAGTTCTATCTTCATATATTTTCTGGCCATTGTCCACTTGTAGATTCAATCTGAGCATGGAGGATGCATGAGAGGACTAGGGAGTCATGGCTGGTCCTCTCTGAACCCTCCAAGCAACGTCATCATCATTGGCCATTGTCGCCTCCTACTCAACTTCTGTTCTTCTCAGAGTCCCAGCTTGTAACTTCATGTCAACTTTCCAGTCCCTAAAACAGATCTAGAAATCTGCCTAGACAGATCTAAGAAGTATTAAGAGGGACGAGAAGGACTTCGTGTTGACTTGGCATGAGAAGACCGAGGATTTGAGGATAGCTTTGAGGTTGCACCTGGAGGTGCCAGAATGATCTGTTACTAATTGCCAGTAAAACAGAAATCTGGAAGAAATCATCGTTTTTCTGAGGGAAGATGATGAACTCAGGTTTTTAGGCATTGTAGTTTTAGATGCCTCCTTGTGGATGTTCTTCGGAATCATACATCTGGAAACGAATATCATTTTAGAGATGTGGAGACTGAAAGCCAGAGATGGTCTAAAATTTCTACATCAAGAGTGTGGGGGAAGCAGGTGCTTCAGGCTTCTGATGTTCCACCCACTACGTACACAAAACTAAGGATGGAGGATGAGAGGTCTGGAGTAGAGCCCTGACAATCTGGGAATCAGCAGAATTCCATTCAAGGTGATAATGGACCATGTTGTGCCATTAAAATAAATGTTATGAAGATGGAAACCATTTGCCAAGGATTTCACAACAGACCCACAGAAGTGAAAGTAAATGATTAAAAAATGTAGGTCTCAGAGTTCCTTTCAAATTGTGATATTTTACCTTCTATTTACAGAGGTAAAAGAACACAGGAGGAAAGGTTAATGTTTAAACACTTCTATATTTGCATCCCTCTTTTTAGCAGAGGAAACCATTTTGGTAGCGCCTGTGTGAGTCATCCACAATGATTTCTCTGGGGCTCTTCTTGTTCTCAAGTTTTCTCTGCCATGTTGCTACTGCAGGACGGAGTAAGTACTCTTTGCTTTTGCAAATATAATTAATACCTCCAAGCCCTTAGTATATGACAGGGATCAGTAATGATGACTAAAATTCTTTCTAGTGCGGATGTTGGGGAGTCTGGATTGATACTGATTCTTCACTATTGCCACAGTTAAAGCTCCTCCCTAAGATATTCAGCCAGATGAAGCCTCGATGTATCGACCTATAAAAGGGGGACACCTATAGTACCCTTCAAAGTTGAGGAGATTAGATGAGATCTTGCATACGTGAAATATTTGGTACAGAATTTGGCATAGTTACTATTGGTAGCATTAGTTTTTTCATTTTTGTGCTAGCCGAGGTTAAAAATGAAAATATAGATTTCTTTTTAAAATTTTGTTTAAGATCAATTAACATATAGTGTATTCTTAGGTTCAGAGGTAGAGTTTGGTGATTCATCAGTTGCATGTCACACCCAGTGCTCATTCCATCAACTGCTTCCTTAATACCCATCAACCGGTTACCTCATCCCCCAACCACTTCCCTTCCAGCAACCCTCAATTATTTCCTACAGTTAACAGTCTCTCATGATTTGTCTTCCTCTCTGATTTTGTCTTATTTTAGAAAAATGTAGATTTCTTGACTAACCACTTCGTGCTCTATTTCAGCCTGTCCCAAACCAGATGAGCTACCATTTGCCACCGTTACTCCATTAAAAAGAACCTATGACCCAGGGGAGCAGATTGTGTACACCTGCCGTCCGGGCTATATATCCCACGGTGGGATAAGGCGGTTCATCTGCCCTCTCACAGGACTTTGGCCCGTCAACACCCTGAGGTGTACCCGTAAGTCAGTGCCTTCTCTCACATGCTGTCCCCTCATTGGGATTCAGGACACTTGGCGGATAACCCCCTTTGTCATGCTGGGGGCACAGAGGGCCAGGCGAGCCACAGAGTGGAAGGCTGTGAAGAAACAAGAGGACCAGGGTGGTGTTCATGGGAGGGGACAGTAGAGGTAATAGGTGCTATTTAGAGAGGAGGAGGTGAGCATAGCCCAGAACTAGAAGAGATGTAAAAAAGAGACCTGCTACAATAAAAGAGAGAGAGACTGCAAAGGTGAAAAAAAGATGTACAGCTATTCTGAAATTTAAACAGATGCCAAAGAGACTTTTGAAAAAGTAAAACACAAGGAATCATCATATATTTGGACCTGGCCTCAAAACGAAAGCAACTTTAATGGAATTATCATATTATAATAATTTATAATAAATATAATAATATGAATTATATATGATTATATAATCATAATTTATAATAAGTTATAATATTATATATAAGTATAATATAAAAACTTAAATATAAATTTATTGCTCTCTCCTTATGGTAGATGGTTGCTTTTCTTTATTCCTCAGTACATGGTTCTGTGCTATCATACCAGCATTACTTTTTACAGTCAAATATGGAGCAGTTAGCCCGAAAGAATTTCTGGACATTTTATGTAGAAGTTAAAGAGTAAAAATCACTTTATGGGTCTCTCTGAGCTCCGGTTGTTTTGGTCATAGGAACGTGACCTTTGTGAAACTCATATATTTCATACAAGTGATTTTGGTCTGCTTTTTGATTCAAAAAAGGACTAAACACAATTTTTCATGAAAAACAGCTATAATATCATGAGGGAAAAGTTTTCTTTAAAATAACTGGCATACTAACAATTTCATTTTTTCAAGTTACTTTCCATGTGTGTATTTTTGCATCATTGCAGAAAGTAGGTATCATTTTATATTTTTCTATATTCATCGGCATAAATATTGACAGTGTGTCCATAGTCTTCATAATTCATGTTTTGTTGGCTGCCTAAGAGTTCAACTGTTGATTTACCATAATTAATCAAGACAACCACCTGTTAGTAAACATTTAGCCTGTCTGATTTTTGTTATTAGACAGTGCAATGAGCCTCTTTGTGCATATATAATTTGACTAGTTTTGAGTTGTTTTCTTAGAATAGTTAACAGTAGAGTTATTGGATCAAAGAACAGAAATGAGTTTATCTATCTATCTATCTATCTATCTATCTATATTTATTTGACAGACAGAGATCACAAGTAGGCAGAGAGGCAGGCAGAGAGAGAGGAAGGGAAGCAGATTCCCTGCTAAGCAGACAGCCCAATGCAGGGCTCAATCCCAGGACCCTGGGATCACGACCTGCACCGAAGGCAGAGGCTTTAACCCACTGAGCCACCCAGGCGCCCGAGTTTACATGTTTTTTACTCTAATAAAAAACTCTATAAATTGAAATTTACCTCTCTATCTTTAAATTACAGCCAGAATATGTCCTTTTGCTGGAATCTTAGAAAATGGAGCTGTACGTTACACAACTTTTGAATATCCCAACACGATCAGTTTTGCTTGTAATCCCGGGTAAGGACTTCTAGCTAACAGGCAGAACGTCTCTGTGCCCTTACATTAAATATCAAGACATATTTTATTTTTGGCCTTCAGGCTGGAGTGGCTGAATACAGATCATTTGTAGTCCTGCTTTTAATCTGTACCACAGTAGCATTGGGATCGGGGAGAGGTGGAGACTTTAACAGCTAGAGTGACACATGAAGTTGCTACTTGTATCCAACTTCCCCTCTGGTTAGTTACTTAACTGAGGAGGTGCATTGGAACCCTTAAAACTGGATGGTAATTCTTTATCATCTCTGGGACTTGGCATGAAGGTTAAAATACTTTAGGAATTGGACTTGGGCTTTAGATATGAACCTAATTTGATTGACTGACCTGGGAATCTCCAGGAGGGTATTCTCTGGTGAAATAGGGAGTGTGTTGATCTAGAAGGTAGTTCCGTTGATCAGCATCCCCAGCAAGAAAGCACGTCCGGTCGGTCACATAGCTCAGCTACCTTATGAGCAAAGTCACCACCAGTGACATTGTCGGTATAGGTCAGCTGGCTGTACCTTAGGGCAAAATTTTACTGAGGATTCTTATTTGGGATTGGAAATGAAGAAATACTATGTGTGAAAGAGAAATGAACTCTTTTCATCCAAAATACCAATTAACTTGTGGGTCTGATGAAAAAGGACCTTGAAGCAATTGGTTGGAGGAGACAATGTTACATTTTTGATGGAAATAGACGCATTGTTTCTACCCATTTATCTCAGTAGAGTGAATAGTTTTAGGAAATGAAGAGTAGCCATGACTCAGCTTGATTCAGTTTTGTGACCCTGAAGAAGAGATGCTTCTTCGCTCTGCATATGAAGCAGTTATTTTTGGTCTGCTGATTGGAAAAGAGGGATCTGGGGGTTTGGCTTCTATGCCTCCAGCTGTGGAAATTTCTCATTCTTCCGTGAGTCCCCTGCAGCCCTGGCCTGGGAGATTTGATGAGCCTTAAGAGTCCTGAGCTCCTCAAGAAAGCAGCCTTACAAAATAGGGGAAAAGTCAGTAGCATGACTCTGAGGTGATGCTCAGTGACGAGGACATTTGAGATGACTTTGATGAGTGATTTTACTGCTTGATGGGTCATATTGTCCTTTTGCAGGTTTTATCTGAATGGAAGTAGTTCTGCTCAATGCACCGAGGAAGGAAAATGGAATGTTGACCTTCCTGTCTGTACTCGTGAGTCTGTGGGTCCCCAGTTCTGGGGAGAGAGATTAGTTGTTTTGCCTGGGACTTTGCTGGTCTCAACACTGTACATTCCCTGGCCTGGAAACCCCTCAGTCCTCACTCCTTGGGATGGTTACTCATCCTTACGGAGAGTATTCCTCCCGATATCATCTTACCTTGGAGGATGCAACAACACTTTTGGAAGGACAGAAGGGAAGCATTCGACTCTGATCACATTTGTATCCTCCACCTGGTGAAAACAGTGATATTTGGGCTTATTCTTTCCCTCATTCTCACACTTTTTGGCAGGGGCTTGGCTACATGTGATATTGGTCAGCCTGGGATGGCCATCATTTGACTAGAAGAACTGGAAACAATCTTCCTGCCACTCTGAAACCTCATTCATTCATTTATACATTCACCCATTTATGTATCTCATAAATGGGTATTGGGGACCTAATGTGTGTCATGTCCTGTTCTCAGCACTGAGGCTGTATGGCTGAAGGAGACTTTGGTCTGCCCTTCGGCGAGTGTGTTTAGTGATGAGGAACATAGGAAAGTAACCTTCACAGTGACCTTAGACTCCATCAAAGGGCCTCGCCTCATAGGAGTGGAGTGGGTTTGCTTCAAAACACACCTCTAGTTTATTCCGGGACCCTCAGCCACGCAGTCAGGGGTGGCTCTGGACATTGCTGATGGAGGCAAGGGTGTTCTGATTGTGAGTCACAGGAGTCCAATCTTTGACCAGGAGTCCCACACGTCACAATCATGGTTATGGTTCCCCAACATTTCAGTGAGATCTGTCCTAACAAGAGCCAGTGAAAAAGTCAAGCAATTTCAAATCAATGATCGTTTGAGAAAAGTTGAACTACCCAAACAAAAGGTTTTTAAGGCTAAATTAGAGTTCTTTACTCAGCAGTAAAAATCACCACTAGTTTCCCTTGGAAGCAGGTTTACATCAACTATGTAAAGTCACTTTTGCTTCTTGGTTACAAACAGAAAATCTGCTTTAGCTTCCGTCTAATCTAAACCAACGCTCCTTGTACTTTAACGGACATGTGAATCATCCAGGCATCTCGTTAAGAGGCAGATTCTGATCCACAAGTCTGGATGGTGTCTGAGCTGCTGCATTAATAGCAGGCTTCCCCCTTGGAGTAGCAAGGATTTAAATAATTCAGATTAAATCACATTCTGCTCTGCACTATCTTCCTTTACGTTAGTATAACTCTCCCTGGATTTATTGAAACCTCGTATTAGTTAGGTCAGATGACAACCCCGACCACATCTCCACGTAAAGCTACTTGTGCAAGCTCCAAGCATTCAGAGTGTAGAAGCAGGAGATGTTCAGTGGGAACAAACCCATGTAAGACAGCAGTGGAATGAAGACGTCACTGAGGACGTTGTACCAAGCGCTCTCATGAGCATTCATTACAGGATGGTCCTCCGTCCTCTACTAACTCTGACTTCCAGAAACATCTAGCATTTGGATCAAAGCCTTATGGAGACCTATGCACTATGTCATTGTAAGAAGCAAATTCGTGGGGACAAGACTTAGACTTACTTCATTTTTCAGTCTTTTCACTGGTTCGGTCATCTGATTTTTCAGGTCATATGTTCTTCCATGACTTTTGTAAGTGTTTGTTTTTACCCTGGTGTTTGATCCCACTTTGCATTTTCTCAAGTTAATCTTTGTTTGTTTGTTTTTGTTTTCTTTTCTGGAAAGAGTAGATTTAAAAGACTCAACTATTTCATAAAAGTGATTGTTCTTTCTTTTTCCAGCTGTAACCTGCCCTCCTCCATCCATTCCTAAGTTCGCAACCCTTAGTGATTTTAAGTCATTGACTAAAAACCACTCCCTCTATGGAACAAAAGCTGTCTTCGAATGTTTGCCACACTATGCCATGTTTGGAAATGATACAGTTACCTGCACAGCACATGGAAATTGGACTGCATTACCAGAATGCAGAGGTAGGTACAAGGACAAGACAAAACTATTATGATAGTGTAGAATCCCATTTTTGGGAATGGAAAATTCCACTCTCATCGAGTGTTTCCAATGGCCTTGTTCAATTCATGTTTATTGGCATCTACCATGTTCTGGGCAGTGTACTGGGTGTTGGGAATACCAGATGAAGGACGCCTGGCTTCTGACGTCAGGAGAATTCTACATAATGCCATGAACTGTTTGGAACTGCCTGGGAGGGCTTCCCAGAAGACAAGAAGTGGAGAATGAGGGGAAGTCATGGGAAGTCAGGGAGCCGTGAGAGAACAGGGTGTATGCATGGACAGTCAAATATGGTAGTGAGATTGGTGGGGAGAAGGCAGGATTAAATTGGGGAGTTCTAGGAGATGATGGTGAAAAACTGGGCTGTAGTTGGATTGTCCCAAGCTTTTATAGTCCACCTAAATTTAAGAATCACAAGAACATTTGATTTAGGGGTGCCTGGGTGGCTCAGTGGGTTAAGCCTCTGCCTTCAGCTCAGGTCGTGATCCCAGGGTCCTGGGATCGAGTCCCTCATCGGGCTCTCTGCTTGGCAGGGAGCCTGCTTCCTCCACTCTCTCTGCCTGACTCTCTGCCTACTTGTGACCTCTTTCTGTCTTATAAATAAATAAAATCTTAAAAAAAAACATTTGATTTAAAAATTATGAAAATTCTTCCTCTTCTACTTATTTTTATTTTTGACAGAGAGAGAGAGAGAGAGAGAGAGAGAGAATGCATGTGCTCATAGGGTGGGGAGGGAGAGAATCTTAAGCAGGCTCCATGCCCAGCACAAAGCCTGACATGAGGCTCAATCCCATGACCCTGAGATCATGACTTAAGCTGAAATCAAGAGTGGGATGCTTGACCAACTGAGCCACCCAGGTGCCCCCTTCCTCTTTTAATTTGATCACTGTTATCTTTGAATTTGTCAACTGCAAAACAAGTAGACAAATTATAGACTTTATCATGCACACAAGGAGTTATACTAAGGACTGCTACTTTCTCCTCTAGTAGATATTGCTGATTTCTTCTGAATGATTCAAAGCATAAATGCTTTTTAGAAGAGGAAACTACTAGCAATAATACCTAGCTCCTTCTGTGGGATTCAAACTCTGGGTCAGGTACTGGTCTCCTGCTGTATATGTGTCATCTCATCTCATTTAATTCTCTCAAGTCCTAAGCAGTAGGTTCTTTTTTTGCCCCCCCAACCTTTCACCTACATGTATCAAAATCAACATGTTATGACTTTTTTTGTCTCTCTCCCTCTTTTTCCATAGACAGATGCTTTTTCTTCCTGTACTATCTGAAAATAAGTTGTACGCATCATGACACTTACCCACAAATACTTCAGCAGGAATGTTCTAAGAACAAGAACATTGTTCTTGTAGGCAAGACATTTAATGTGTTTTGAATTATTAACAATAATGATTTAAACTATTATAATAATATAAACAATTAACAACATTTATTTCATGTGGAAATTTCCCCCCAGTTGACCCCAAGTTGTTCTTAGACATATGTTTTGTTTTACACGGGATCTCATCAAGAATTACACATTTGGTTTAGCTGTCAAGTCTCCTTAGTCTCCTTTGGTTATAGAATGATCCCCTGTGGGACAGCTAGGTGGCTTAGTCGGTGAAGCATCTTCCTTCTGCTTGGGTCATGATCTCAGGGTCCTGGAATTGAGCCCTGTGTTGGGCTCCCTGCTCAGCTGGGAGTCTGCTTCTCCCTCTCCATCTCCCACTGCCCCTCCCCTTCCCCCTACTCATGCTCATTCTCTCTGTCTCTGTCTCTCTCTCAAATAAATAAATACATCTTTTTTTTTTTAAAAGAATGATCCCGTCTTTTTAGTAGTCTTTACTTGACATTTTTATTTTTATTTATTTATATTTTATTTTTATGGAGAGAGAGGGAGCATTTGCCGGGGGTAGGGGGCAGAGGGAGAAGGAGAAAGAGAATGCCAAGCAGACTCCATGTCCAGCGTGGAACCGGACCTGGGGCTCAATCTCTCAACCATGAGATCACGACCTGAGCCAAAATCAAGAGTCAGATGCTTAGGGATGCCTGGGTGCCTGGGTGGCTCAGTCAGTTAAGCATCTATCTTTGGCTCAGGTCATGATCCCAGGGTCTTGGGGTCGAGCCCCACATCGGGTTCCTTACTCAGTAGGGAGCCTGCTTCTCCCTCTACCTGCTGCTTCCCCTGCTTGTGCTCTCTTTCTCTCCCTGTCACATAAATAAATAAAATCTTACAAAAAAAAAAAAAAAGAGTCAGATGCTGCTTAACTGACTGAACCACTCAGGTGCCCCTCCTTGACGTTTTTAAGAATACAGGCTAGCTGTCTTGTAGAATGTTCCATACTCTGAATCTAGGTGATGATTTACTTGTGATTAGATTCAAGCTAAATAATTTCATGAAGAATTCATTCCATCACATCAAGAGGAATCACTGGTATTGGTTTATTTCATCCCTCGGTCAGGTAGGTTGTGTCAGATCTCTTGGTAAAGGCATCTTTTCCTTTTCCTTTCCTAAAGGAAGCAAATGGTGGGTGATACTTTGAGACTGTGTGAATATCTACCCTCTCGCTGACATTTTGGCATCCTCTGATGATGCCCGACTTAGTCAATTACAACACTGGTGGTTGCAAACTGGTGACTTTCTATCTTTTCTCCTATATTTATTAGTTTGCATTCTTCTATAGAAAAATGCTTTACTTTTCTTCCATGGACTATTTTTAAAATATTATTATAGACTCATAGATTCAGGTGCCAGGAAAACATCATGTTTCTCCTTCATATTTCATTCTGGCTTCTCGTATAGACTAAAGACATTCATAAGAATTATATTTAACATCTAGGGGCGCCTGGGTGGCTCAGTGGGTTAAGCCTCTGCCTTCGGTTCAGGTCATGATCTCAGGGACCTGGGATTGAGCCCTGCATTGGGCTTTCTGCTCAGCAGGGAGCCTGCTTCCCTCTCTCTCTCTCTCTCTCTGCCTGCCTCTCTGCCTACTGATGATCTCTCTGTCAAATAAATAAATAAAATCTTTTTAAAAAAAAAGAATTAGATTTACCATCTAAAATCCAATAATGGTGAGCTAGTGTGCGTGGAGGGAGGCTTTGTGTTCTAATTTCATGGTTTGTTGATTAAAAGAGGCAGAATCATTTTTTCTTTTTTAAAACCCACCATTTTAGACTGCATGCAGATGAAATTTGGAATAAATAACACCTTGCTATTGTATGAGAGCCCAAAGCACTTGGTAACTCATTGATTTACTTTCAAAGTATTGTTTTGTCCTTTATAATATCTAGGGTCCTGTGGGCTTAAGAAAAGGGGGACAGGATTAAGCACCTAGGTCCCTAGAAATTGAATTCCAGTTACAGGAACACCCAGTGACTCAATGGGGTAATGGAGATTGGAATGTAAATATTTTGTAACTGTGGAAGAGCACTACATATACACTAATATGTCTTACTGAATATACTTTTTAGAAGTAAAATGCCCATTCCCATCAAGACCAGACAATGGGTTTGTGAACTATCCTGCAAAACAATCACTTTATTACAAGGATAAAGCCACATACGGTTGCCATGATACATACGTCTTGGATGGCCCAGAAGAAGTAGAATGTAACAAATTTGGAAACTGGTCTGCACAACCAAGTTGTAAAGGTATGAAATAGGGGTGCGGTACGTCCCCGAACTTACCCAGTGGATTATTTTTACTTGCCGTTTTCTTGTTCCAATCATTTTCTGCTTGTTGCTCAGACTTGCTTCACAGTTATTTGTATGTGAAAGACTTTAGGACCCACATGTGCCTTGGGGAGTTTCATGCTTAGCAAGTGTGTTTGAGATGAAACTGTAGGAGATACACAGATCCTTTGTAAGCATTGATGATATGGTGGAAAATGGTGTGGGTTTCCTATGCTCGTTTCCCTGCAAGCATCTTTTTCTGCTTTGTCCTAGACTAGACTCTTCTTGTTGCTGCAAAAAACCAACCACACATTCAAGCTAGTTCAAGGAAATAGGGGTTTATCATAAAAAGGCAACAGGTGATCATATGGACATTGATGACGAACGACGAAGACATGAAATGCAACTGGTCCTCTTGAGGATTTGAACTGAAGCCAGGCCCTATTGCTACTCTTTCCATATCTCAGTGACCTCATGTTCTCTCTCATCTTCATGTTTCCCTGCTCACTCTCCTCAAACCTGGCTTGACTCTGCACCAGGACCTCTCAAGCAAAGGGCTCAACACTAACTGGCATCTTTTCCTGGAAACACTGGTTCCTTTTGAGTTAGGTGTCTATCCTTGATCCAGGGTCATGCTTATGCAGAGAACAGTTACCTAGCACTGTATTTCTGCGCTGGTTGTTACAGGGCTGGGCAGTCTAAGCAGAAAAGGAAACTAGGCACAGCAGGCAAAATGATGCATTATTAGTGTCCTAGGTTGGGGTCCCCTAGAAACAGAGCCTGAAACAGGGATTCAAGTACGGGTGATTTTCTTTCAGGAGAAAGTGAGGCAGGTAGGCTCGAGTAGGGCACTGGTTCTCAAACTTCACTGTGTCCCAGAATCACCTGGAGGGCTTATTTAAACCCAGAGTTTTTGATTCAGTAGATCTGGGATAGGACCTGAGAATTTGCTCAAGTTCCCAGCGATACAGCTGCTGATGATCCTGGGACTAAATTTTGAACAAACAGGTGGTCTCAAATAGAGTCTAGTTTTAATTTCATCCCCTTGGGAGCTCTGGACCATGAATTCTACCCCAGTTGATCCCACCAAAAGGCATGGGGACCTGCTTTTTGTATCCCCTTACTGGTCCGTCATTGGCTATGGGCTGCTCTCTTCCCTGACCCTGGTGTGGAGGCTGATTTGCTCCTGGAAGAGGTGGCTCCCTTATGGCTGAGGGCAACTTTTCAGAGAAAGGAGCATTTGTGAACTATCATTAGCCAACTCTCACAGTAGCTGTGGGATGGCTACATTAGCTCAATAAATGAGATTTCAGTGGGGCAGTGGAGGTTAATATAAAATGGCAGTATCTCGTAGAAGTTTTTTTTCTCGGAAGCCTAAAATCTGACGCTTCTGCTCTGACCTTATTATGTGGGTACTCTAGGGGGAGAAAAGGGTGTCTTGGAAGCCATGATTAATGGTTCCATGGATAAAGAACTTCTATTGGCCATGACACTGACGTTACTCACTATGAACATTCTTGGAATCTTCCTGTCTTGAGCAATGTGTTTCAAGCATACTCATCTACTGATTCAAATGCTACATTGTCCTTAAGGAAGACTCACTGAACTCCCAAGTCTTGACCATGAATATTGTGTCTTTCAGCTTCTTGTAAATTATCTGTTAAAAAAGCGACAGTGCTGTACCAAGGACAGAAAGTAAAGCTTCAAGACAAATTCAAGAATGGAATGCCGCACGGTGAAAAAGTTTCATTCTTCTGCAAGAATAAGGAAAAGAAATGTAGCTATACAGAGGATGCTCAGTGCATCGATGGCACCATTGAAATCCCCAAGTGCTTCAAGGGTGAGTCCGACCCTAGTAATTTTAGCTGGGATTCCCACTTGCCTCTCACCATAGGAAGTACTTTAATTACATAATGATTACAAGAAGCCATGTGAGTTTGGCCTCTGGATTTTCTTTCCTTTTTTTAAAAAAATATTTTATTTATTTATTTTACAGAGAGAGAGAGAGAGATCGCAAGTAGGCGGAAAGGCAGGCAGAGAGAGAGGGGGAAGCAGGCTCCCCACTGAGCAGGGAGCTAGAGGAGGAACTCTATCCCAGGACCCAGGAATCATAACCTGAGCTGAAAGCAGACGCTTCACTGACTGAGCTACATAGTTGCCCCTGGCCACCAGATTTTTAAAAAGAGCAGGGGAGCAGGAGAAAACAGTGAGATGAAGCAATAAACTGATTCATTTTCTCCACTTGCATTAACATTTTCCTTTCCAATTCTTTTCCTTAAATCTCAGGGTTGCAGTTTTATTCAGTGAATATTGAGATGAATTATGCCATCTTGCATAATTCTAGATTAAGCTCAAAAATAATATTGCATGGAATATTGAATAATAATAATATTTACTTGGGGCGCCTGGGTGACTCAGTGGGTTAAAACCTCTGCCTTTGGCTCAGGTCATGATCCCAGGATCCTGGGATCGAGCCTCGCATCGGGCTCTCTGCTCAGCAGAGAGCCTGCTTCCCCCCTCTGTCTGCCTCTCTGCCTACTTGTGATCTCTGTCTGTCAAATAAATAAATTTTAAAAAAAAGTTGGGGATTTAAAAAAAATAATATTTACTACCCCTCAGTCCCAAATTACAGAGAACTCACCCTAATTACAGAGTAGCTCATGGTAATGGTGATTAGTTTATAGATCTTCTAACATTTTTTCCTCTTTCTTCAGCAATTCCTGGACTTTGAAAAATCTTCATTAGGGCAAAGTATTCATTAGGGCAAAATACTTTAAGGAGGAGGAGGTTATGTTTGTGTGAGATCAAGAAGTATACAATGATCAGCATTTAGAACTGCCAAATTTTTAAATTTTCAGGTTTAGGGCTTAAATAGCTTTGTACTATGAAGGAAGAATGAACCAGAGGCTGAAGGTACTATTGCCTCTTAGTTTAGAATGGGATCCAAGAGGGATGCCTGGGTGGCTTAGTTTCTGCCTTTGGTTCAGATCATTATTCCAGGGTCCTGGGATCCAGCCCCACATCAGGCTCCCTGCTCAGCGGGGAGAATACCTCTCCCTCTGCCTGCTGCTCCCACTGCTTGTGCTCTCTCTCTCTGACAAATAAATAAATAAAATCTTAAAAAAAAAAAAAGTTCCAAGAACGCTGACAGCCGTATACTGGGCAGGCAGGTTAGAGAAGATGAGGGGTTTGAGAAATGACCAGCTAGAGACAGAAAAGGGAATGAGAATCACACCTACTTCATAGGTTTGTTTACCAGAAATATGATCCATGCCACAGAGGAAGGGCTCAAACAATGATAGTTATTATAATCACTAATGGTTAGAAATGCACTGGATAAATTGTTATTGTTTCAAATATAGCAGACCCCCGGGCAGATATTAAATACTGAAATTGACAGAGGACCTGTAGCCTCATTCAAATCAGTACGCAACATATTAGAAGAGGATAATTTTAAAAAACCAAGCTGAGTTTTGTTGATGTATTTCTTCCGGCCATTGCTCCTTACAGTCTTCAGACAGATACGGCGCTGTTAGTGCATCGAGAATAAATGAAAGGCTGATACAGTTGGTTTCTTTCTTTCTTTTTTTTTTTTCTTTTAATCTTGACTGTCAGAATTAGACAGAACCTTTTATTTTCTCTCTTGGAAATGAGTGTCTTATCATTTCCCTGATGTTTTCTCCTATCACTGAAACCTCACAGTCAATGGTTTTATTCATATAATTAAATTTTCCCACCTGTTGGTAAATTCTATTTGATTTGGCTTAGGCACTTAGCAAATTTAAGAAATGATCATTTCTCTTAGAATCTTTCTCTTTCTCTTTCCGAACAGAACACAGCTCTCTGGCTTTCTGGAAAACCGATGCATCAGATGTGAAACCATGCTAAACTGGTTTTCAGATTCAAAGTTAAATGGCGCACTTGAATCAGTGTTTGTCCAAGGAACATGACAAAAGTGGAAAAATAAAGTAACTGAATTTATTCCATTTCTCACTGCAGCGTGGTAGCTTCCTTTTAGTTATGTTAGCTGGTTAAGAAACCCAGACACTTGGAACTTGACCATTTCATGATGTGGAACGGAAAGGGTACATAATTACCCAGGTAACCTAGTTTGGTCTCCCTGGTTCTACTCAAATAATTTCACCTTAACCAACTGCAGTATTTTTCATAGAATGGTCCCGAGAACCATCACACAAGCCCTCAGCTCTGCCTGGCAGTCTTACTGTATTTCTCTAATTTGTGCACTTCCCTCCTTTCCAAGGTGGCTACTTCTCTTCACAACCCTCCTCAAGCCACCTTCTCTCCCCTCACCCTCATCTGATAATCTTCCTCTTCTTGCACCAAGAAAATAGAAAAGACCCTTTAAAAGACCTTTCCATGGGGTGCCTGGTTGGCTCAGTGGGTTAAGCAACTCTTAATTTAGGCACAGGTTATGTAATCTCATGGTTGGGGAAATGGAGCCCCAGCAGGGAGTATGCTGGAGAGTCTCTCTCTCCCTCTCCTTCTGCTCCCCCCAACACTCACTGGTGCATGCTGTCTCTAAACAAAATTTTTAAAAAATAAATAAAATAAAAAATCTTCCCATGACCAAATCTGTCAACTTACTAGTACCTGTACCAGATTCTCTGCCTTCTGTCTTGTTGCAGTGGATAAACTCAGTTCCCATCTAGGGGCAATCCATATGCACCAGATCCCATCTTCTCTCTCCCACTTAAGGATTTTGCTCCTGCCACAAGTGATCTTCCATTTTTATTTTTTTTCTTCCTATTGGACCATTTCTATCAGTGTAGAAATATACGGTAATATTACCCTTTACAAAAACCCTTCCTATTGTCTGACATCTTTTTCCAGCTACTGCCCCGTCTTTTTCCCCCCTCTTTTTGTTTTTATTTTGTTTTAATTTTTAATTATTTCTTATTTTTTTTATATTCCTCATTTTTATAAAAGTACTA
Source organism: Enhydra lutris kenyoni (assembly GCF_002288905.1). NCBI lineage: Eukaryota > Metazoa > Chordata > Mammalia > Carnivora > Mustelidae > Enhydra > Enhydra lutris. The sequence continues at coordinate 6,227,471 of NW_019154141.1, read as the reverse complement.
GAAAAAGGTGTTTCTCTTTGCCAGCTCTACAAATAGGACCTGTGACTACTCTTGAAATCTGTCTCCTCAAAATTCCCTCACTGATGCTTTTTCATTAGGGTTTGACGTGCTTGCTACGGGTGGGGGCCAGATCTCTCTTCCAAGATATTTCTCTGCTCCTCCTTTGCTTCCCCCCATCACCAAGGTGGTCATTCAAAAGCTCCACATTCCCATTACTTAAACTTAAAAAAGTTTTACTTTTTCTTCCTCAATCCTTCCTTTCTGTATGGTCTCTCCCTCTCCGGGTCTTTGGGTTTGGGTTTGAGACCATTTGATGTCTCCTCTTTGTAAACCAAAGAGCCCTATTTGGGGATTTTGCTGAGCAAAATAGCCTTCTGCTCTGGACTTCCTCTCTTAGCACAAAGCTTTACACCCACTATTTCCTTTAACTTCTTACGTACTATTTTTTAAATGGACCTCCCAGGGCACCTGAGTGGCTCATTCCGTTGAGTGTCTGACTCTTCATTTTGGCTCAGGTCATGATCTCAGGGGTCGTGAGATAGAGACCTGCTCCACACTCGGCACAAGTCTCTTTCTCTCTCTTCCTCTGTTCCTCCCCTCCTCCCAATCTCTCTCTCTCTGAAAATAAATAAATAAATAAATAAATAAATAAATAAAATCCTTAAAATAAAAAATAAAAAAATAAAAGAGATCCTCCCCCCTCATCCCATGCAACAGGACTAAGAATGAAAAGACAGCAGTAAAAATTTTAGAGCATGTCCTCCTGCTCCAGACATGATTGCAAGGTTTGCTCCAGAAAAGGAGAGAGCATGTTTTTCTATTATCCTCCTTTTTGTTACCAATGTTTTCCTGATTAATTTTATTATTTCAAAATTTAAAAAATACATAGGAAAAAATTATAAATTGCTCACTGTCCCTCAGCTCACTTGAACGGGACTATGGAGCCGTGAATGTCAGTGATTTTCTTGGGTATTTGGTGAGTGGTTATTGGGGACTTTCTAATGCCGACCTGAGCTCCAAGGCCTTTTGCTCTATCTCTGAGGGCCTCTTAATAAAGATTCACAATTAAGCTTTCCTGTTCTTTCACGAGGCCATTACCTACTTGGATCAACTGAGACATAATCCAGAATTTTTGAAGTTCTATAGTCCAGCTTATACCCAATGAATGAACATACCCAATGAGGGATTATTTACTTACGTATTACCATGACCCATCTCAAGGGTGTAACCAGTAGGATATGGACCAATCAGAATGGATGGCTGTCTTGGACTGGGGGCTGGGGTGGGGTGTTGAGGCTGAAAGCCTCCCGATGTATGAGGTGTTGCCCTGCAGTTAGACCGGTGAAAGCACAGCACAAGGTCTTACGGGAAGAGCTGTTGGCCTTGTGGTTGGTACTCAGAGAATTGAGGCAACAGCTATCTATCAACTGGTGTAAACGGTTTTCAATATTTTCACACCGTGCACGTCCTACCACGCCTCCTTTCAAGAAAGATTTGGAACATCTTGATGTTGAAAGGACATAAACAACATAAAAAGAAAAAAAAAACCCACATGCAACAAAGAAAACAGAGCAAGAACATATATCGTATATTTAAAATGGTTATACCATTTATTTTTTAATGCTTTATTATTTCTTTAAAGTAGTTGTAGGTTTACAACAAAACAGAGGAAAGTACAGAGGTTTCGCATACACCGCCCGTCCTCACACACGCAGAGCCTAGCTGTTATCAGCATCACTTACTGAAGCGGTACATTTTTAGCCAAAGTGAAACCTACACTGACATATCACCCCAAGTTTACCTTGGTCTATTTCTGGGCTCCCTGTTCTGTTCCATTGATCTATTTGTCTATTATTTTGCCAATACCACATTCTCTTGATAACTGTACCTTCATGTCTATTGTTTGGTAAGATCAGGTGTTCATACCACCAAAGTTTCCTGAGCCCAGATCTCCTATATTCAACCTACAGTATGTCTCTACCTCCTATCCCCTTAACCTGCTTTACAAAGAAGCTCCTAGAACATGGTAGGTTTGTAGAGGATGGCATTTTGCATTTTGCACGCCCCCCCCAAACACTGGAAGGCATTTCAGGCTGCTGGATAGGCTTGGGTCCCTGAAAAATTAATCAGAGTAGACTTTAAAGCTTAAGCCATAGTCCGAGTCTTCTAATTTAATGATATTTTTATAGAAAGAAAAATCTGCTACTTTGGCAATTTGGATTAGAGGACCCAGTCAGTAGAAACTGCCCATTTCAGCCCTCCATTTCATGATTATGTGGTCCATTTAGCTACATAGGTAGATTCTCTTTCCCAAATGTTTTTCTTCTTAAAAGCTTAGGTCATCAGGTCACCCAGCATTAAAATTCAGCTATCCTCTCCCTAGTAGGTGTGCAGTGATCTCCCTTGCCAGCTGACAGAATAGGAAGGACCTCCCTCCTCCTCCCACAGGGTCAGATGGAGAAAGAGTGAAACTAAGGTTAAGGAGTCGGTTATCATCCTATATTTTAGCATCACTGAATTCATCTTCCCGTGTTATGTGATACAAATTAACTAGCAACAGCAGACCCAACCAACACTATAAGCTACATATGACCAAGGAGGACTTCTTTCAAGACTAGGAGGTCTCCAACTGTGCCTCCTAATGCCCAGCTTTCTTCTCTTGGATGATGGCTGGTTAGGTTTCTCCATGCAAAGGTGTCCATGTTTTAGCTTTTCTCTCACACTGTCCTATGTATTTGTCAGGGGTTTAGAGTATCAAAAACGACTTCTCTCATTTCTAAGGCATTGACCAGTCTTTTAATATATAGGGTCTCATTTCTGAGGCCCCAAACTCAATAACAAATATTCATCAGTGAAATTTCTCATGTACTCTGAGGATCATTCCCCACCTTAATCCCTAAGTGAAAGATGGAAAAGATACAAGAAACAGAAAAAGAAAATCACCTGGGATGTGTGCAAGTGTGTGTGTGAGTGTGCAACATATGGGTCGACATGAACGTGTGTGTGTGTGTGTGTGTGTGTGACTATGCAATGTATGCTTGTACACAAATGTGTGGGTGTGTGAGAGAAATAGTTCTTTGTGGGCAAATGCTGCCTCCTAGTGGCATCTCTTACTTTTAAAAGTGTTTGCGAAAACAGTTGGCAATGAATGAGAAGATAACCAAGTCTCCTAGTGTCAAGCATCAGGCAACTTTCTGTGTACCTCACCTTTGTTATTTTTATTTTTCCAGTTATACCATAGGGAAGGTAAAGAAACTCAAGCTCGGGGAGGTTATGTCACTTAGTTTTATCAGAGTCACAAAGCTAGTGACAGTTACCCAAACTTCAGAACTATGTCTTTTCTACCACTCTCACGCTGCTAATTTAGCGATGAATTTTCCTGGTAGTTTGTCAAAATGATGGCAATCTAAAGTTAGAATGTCACAGCCTCGGGAGGAGTGCTGAAACATTCGTGGAGAGATTTCCTGGCAGGTGGTTGCCAGCGTGTAAGCACGCTGGCTGGGGCATATGTGTATTTCCGAAGGGGAGAGGAGCCGGTGTCTCTCTGTTGATAGCTTCCTTATGGCTCGTCCAAGAGGGCAGGATAGAGCAAGGCGCAGGGACAGGGATAGAATGCCAGGTGCAGCTTACTTCCGGCGTAAGGATGGAATGCAGCATCACTGTGATAAAGGTGGTAACTCTTTTTCTTCTTTTTTTCTTAGTAGTGAAGAAAAGAAAATAATGCCTCACAATTCTGTTCCTGCTCTCTTTACACTGCATCTATTTTTTGTCCTACGACTTCTATTTTATGACCTGAAAATAGGAAGTTCTGAATCATTTCCTATCCAGTTTAAGGAATTTGCTGGCTGTAGGATTATTGTGATATCTACCTCTAATGTGTTTACATAATAGTAATCATTCTTGGTATTTGTAAATTGCTTTCCATTTAGATAGCTGAGATTCATTCATTTATTTCACTCTAATGATACAGAGTATCTTGATAATGCAAAATGGTGAATCAACTGAAACTTGAGTAGTTAGATTATCAGCCCATGCTAAGTACCGTGTGCAGAGGCATTATTGGTTTTGAAACAATAAATCAAAATATGGAAGTTACGGACCTCATGTCAAATTCCAGAAAAATGGACAAAGGGCTAAAGGGGTCCTTTGCAAATGAATAAAAAGAAAAAAAAAAACTATATCCTTCTCAGGGACCATTGGGTGGGACTGCAAATTTGCAAAAACACTCCTACAAAGAAATTTGACAGTACTGATCAAAAGCCTTAATTTTTTATGCTCATTGGAATATCTTTTATGGAGATAACTGAAACTTCAACCAAGGTGCATATATTTAAAGATATTTATTGTAACATTATTTATAAGAGTAAAAAATTGCTAATAACTTACATGTCTAATCATGGAAGAAAAATTAAGCAAATTTTGTTGGATCCAAATGATGGAGCAATAAGTAGACAGTAGAAGAATTATACACGCACGCACACACACACACATACAATTTGAGGAAATATATGCAATTATTAATAGTGGTTATTCTTTCATGGTAGAATTACACATAATTTTTATTTTCTTCTTGAAACCTTTCAGTGTCTTCCAATTTCCCTATAATAGCACTAAAATTTTATAATCTGATTTAAAAAACAATGCAAAAGTCTCCATCTAGGAAAAAACATTTCATTTCCCTTTACGGGTAACTTTTGATTTATTATTATCATTTTTTAAAGATTTTATTTATTTATTTGAGAGACAGAGAGAGAGAGAGTATGAGCAGGGGGAGAGGCAGAGGCAGAAGGAGAAGCAGTCTCCCGGCTGAGCAATGAGCCAGATGCAGGACTCAATCCCAGGACCCTGGGATCCTGACCTGAGCCAAAGGCAGATGCTTAACTGAGCCACCCAGGCGCTCCTATTATTTTTTGCTAGTAAGTGGGAATAACTGCCTGATAGTCCACTGAAGTGATCCAAAGTCACTAACATTTGTTCTTAGGTATTGTACTTTCTCTTTTATATGTTTATTATTCACAGTCCATCAAATTAGTGGACAAATTCACATTGAAGTTCTTGAAGCTTTGACTCAAAAAAATTTTAGAGGAAAAAAATAGAGTAAATTTCAAAATTTTGTGTCTGAGTCCATTTTTCCAAATAGTGCTATTTTTGGAGAGATTTGAGACTATTTAGAAAGTAAAACAGAACTTAAAATATGTTTAATTGCTTCACCTAGCGAATCACTGGCCACATTTGATTTGTATTCTTACATGTTTTCCTTTCTTTGTGTGTCTGGCAGGTGTGTAAAATGGAATCATCATATTTTGTAACTCACTTTTAAGTATTTATTAGTACAGACTTCTAATTTTGGTATGACTCTTTAAGGCAATTAAGGTATCACAAGAATGCCTTTAGGAAATATGTAAGTTTTATATGCATATAACTTAAATTTAAGAGATGTAAGTTACTATAATCAGGTTTACATTTGACTTTATAAAACAGGAAATTAAAATGACAGTGGCTTAAACAAAACGGAGGTATCTTCCAGGTCTGTGCTATAGTTAGTATAATATTATAGAGCAGGAGTTTAAAATACAGAGTTCATCAGATTTAATACAACAAAATTCAGGTCTAGTTCAAACTACGTATGAGTAATTATTATCTTTCTAATTAGCAAAAGGTCACCTTTCCCCATGTCTTATGTAGGGGATAATTGAATTCACATGGTTCAGTATTATCTAGACTAATCTCTCAATTTTAAGTTTATATTTTGAAAGAAACAGCTTTCAATGTGAGAAGTATAGCATAATAAACTTCCCACACAGGGAAGAAAAACAATTTATATTTTATGGTAATTTTTTTTTTTAAGGATTTTATTTGACAGACAGAGATCACAAATAGGCAGAGAGAGAGAGAGTGGAGGAAGCAGGCTCCCCGCTGAGCAGAGAGCCAGATGCGGGGCTAGATCCCAGGGTCCTGGGATCATGACCTGAGCCGGAGGCAGAGGCTTTAACCCATTGAGCCACCCAGGCACCCCTTATGGTCATGTTTTTACTATCATGTTCATACTGTATTATCGACTGTGTTACCCTTGGTTTTTTAAAAATTGAGGTTAAATATTACTTGTTTTTGAAACAAACTTCTTTCATTTAAGTCACTTGTAGCTGATAGAAAATAATAGGTATTTTTTGAAACAATATTTTCAATGGGAATAATGTTTCAATTTCAATCCGGTTTCTAATGCTGGAGCTAAAACAAGGATGGGTATATATTTTCTTATCCTGACCTTATACTTACTATATAGTGTTTGCTTTATCTCCCCTCTATTCCCATAACATACTTTTTATATACCTTTCAAGTCAGGTGATGTAATCTGATTCCAAATATGGTTATTTGGTGTTTGTCTTATTACCTCCTACTCTACATTAAACTTTTGGAGGGTGGAAACTCATCTTTGTTTTCACAACTCCTGAAGCTTTGTTGAAGCTGGAACCATTTGTGAAGTCCCCTTCTCTGAGAAAGGAATCCTGATCCCTGTCCTTCAGCACAAAAGTGAGCTACTAAAAAGTCATGTTAATACAGCGGGATGCCCCATTTCCTGACCACACCTGATCTGATTAAGTGTTCTCACTTGATTCAAGTTAGACCAATCAAGTGCACTCTCCCAGAAAGAAGTTTGGATTCAGAACAGTTAGTCTTCCGGGCCTCGTGAATGAAAGCTTCGGAAACTAGGAAGTTAAGAGTGGCCATGTTCCACCACAGGTGTGGAGAAAGGCACAAAAGACCCGTCTGCCTTCATTCTTTGACTGATAAACATTTACAGATTGTCTGTAAGTGGCAGGTATTCTGCAAGGTGCTGGGTCTCCAATGATAAACACAGCATATATGGTTCCTCTCCTTGTGGATCCTATAAACATTTGAAAAAGATTGCTAGTTTAGTGAATAATTGATTACAAATTTTGATAAATGCAATGGAGAGAAGGAACAGGGGCTTTGAAAGAGAATAATGGGTGCATTAAGAATCAATGAAGGCCTGAGTAAGTGACATTTAAGCTGAGGTGAAGAGCAAGGTGTTAGAACATTCCTGGTAGAGGAAATATTCCCTGTAGATACATACTAGATGTTCAATGACACCTAGTAGCATTCAATAAATATATTTTCAGCTGAAGAATTATCATGCATTATAAGAAAACCAGACACAGAAGTCCTATTAGTTGGTTGCCCTAGGTGTTTGGCCATAAAAGGTTTATGTGAAGCTGTATTTTTTAGGCCACATAAGCTTGGGGCTATACTGCAGCAGTCACAAAAGAGTATTTATCTGACTTTACCCTTGAGGTCCCTGAGTGGACTCTGATTCCAGCCATGTCTTCCCAAATATGAATGAAGGTCTCTAGGGTGGGTCTCATGCATGCTGTGTATGTTACTAAACTATCATAGGCTTGCATCATTTATTTTTCTCTAAGTGCCTGTAGTTGTGAGGATGCTGTTATTCTCACTTCTTGTCTCTGATGCTTGATGAAGGTGTTCCTGCTGCTAATTTTTACTGATGCTGCCTTGAGGTTGCTGGCGCCCACACTAGGGGCAATGTTGTCTGTGCTGAGTGTGCTACCTTCAGAAATTACATTCACAAATGCCGGTTATGGCTTCTGTTCTCAATGGTTAAATGGGTAATCAATCCACACCCAGGAGTTCTTAACCTAGGCTCTATGGATGGGCTTCAGAAATTCTGGAAACCCTTTGATTTGTATCCATATTGTGGGGCATGGGGGCATTTGATGGTGAAGGAGGACAGGAGGAAGGTTATACATTTTTAAGATTTTCGAAGGATGTTCCTTACCTCTAAAGATTAGGAATTACTCTGTTACAACAAGAGGAGGAGAACTGGAAGCCATTCCAAGGCCAGCACTGTGCTTTATGGAGAATAGCCTTTCCCTTCAATGTTTGTATCGTCATGGAACCAGACCTGCTCACCATCTCTTAGGATGAGTTACTTCCTAGCAGTTCCTTGATTCTCATGTAAGGAGATTCTTTACATTTTCCACCAGACCGCTCAATAAGATGTATATAGGTTTAAATCCCAAGATAAACGCAGCTTAGTCTCAAACTGGTATCCCAGCTTCATATTTATAACATAAATGACACTAATAACCTCCATGCATATCATAACAATATTTTTGTCTGCATAAATATATATGTATGTACAGTTGACACTTGAACAACATGGGGATTATCCATGTTGAAAATCCATGTATAATTTTTGAATCTCCCAAAACTTAACTACTAATAGTCAATTGTTGACCAGAAGTCTTACTGGTAACACGAATAATTGATTAATACATATTTTGTGTGTTACATGTATCATTTACTGTATCCTCACAATAAAGTAAGGTAGAGATAAGAAAGTCAGGGGCGCCTGGGTGGCTCAGTGGGTTAAGCCACTGCCTTCGGCTCAGGTCATGATCTCAGGGTCCTGGGATGGAGCCCCACATCCGGCTCTCTGCTCAGCCGGGAGCCTGCTTTCCCCTCTCTCTCTGCCTACCTCTCTGCCTACTTGTGGTCTCTCTCTCTGTCACATAAAAAAATAAAAAAAAAAAAAGAAAATCATAAGGAAGAGAAAAAACATTTACAGGACTATACTATTGTTATTTATGGGAAAAAATTGGTGTATAAGTGGACCCAGGCAGTTCCAACCCATGTTGTTCAAGGGTCAATATACTTTTTTAAAAAAGATTTTATTTATTTGACAGACAGAGATCACAAGTAGGCAGAGAGAGAGGAAGAAGCAGGCTCCCTGCGGAGCAGAGAGCCCGATGCGGGGCTCAATCCCAGGACCCTGGGATCGCGACCCGAGCTGAAGGCAGAGGCTTTAACCCACTGAGCCACCCAGGCACCCCCAACATACTTTTTAAATGAAAAAATTGGCAGTCTCATAGTTCTTAAAAATGGAAAGGGAGATTTTCTTATCTTCTTATCTTCTTTCACTCATTTAGGGAAAATACTTAAGAAGTCTACTTTCTTAATTTTTTTAAGTAATTACTTTTTACTTTCAATCATATTTTTCTCTGCAATTATTTCCACTCAGATGAACTTGACTTTATTTTTACCCTTGATTTCTTTTTTCACCTTCCCTTTTTTTTTTTTTTTTTTTTTGCTCATTTCATTTAGACATCAATTGTCAAAAATTCATTTCACGTTCTCTCTTCAATGTGGTTATATATTTCGAACTTCACTGAGTGGTCAAATTCCTGCAATTAATTGCTTGCATGGGTTTTGCATCCCTGAATCTCAGTGCAAATGATCTGGATGACTGATCATTCTTTAGCTATAAACCTGCTTTGGAAATATGCTTTGGAAAACTAATTTCTAAAGCATTTCAGTATCCTTCCTTTAGCCTTCATAATTTGTCATGGAAACAATGAAGAACTGTTGGTGCTCATTTCTGGTAGGATGAGTTTGAAAAAGCACCTTGGAGAGAATACGACTTCCCTCTGGAAGCTTGAAAGTAATGAGTTACAAATGAATGAATCTTCTATTTTCTTTATGGAAAAACTGAAAAGTTCCTTCAAGCTGTGCTTATGTTAGATTTGGCATCACACTGAGTGTATCGCGGATACTGCAGAAGAAATCCTGTTGTGAAATTAGATGAGAAACAGTGGTAAACTGAATTTCACTTAAGTGAGTGTTTTTACAATTTAAATTTTGTTTCTGCCTGGTATTTGGATAAATATACTTCAGAGCTCTTCCAGAAATGTAATAGAAGACCAAAAAATATCACAACATAGCAACGCAGACATGGAGACTGCTGTTGAGGTGCTTGAGACTTCCTGGGAGTAAAACAAATTACATTTTTCCACTTGATCTTGCTATTCTACACAGAACTGGTAAACACAAAACCCTTTATTTTATTTCAGCATCCTCAGAATTTGGGGTCCAGTTTCTTTAGACCTCTGAGAGTTCTGAATGCAAAAAACAAACAAAAAAAAAAACCAAACCAAAAAACAAAAAAACAAGCCAATGCTCACTTTCCCCCTTTAATCCGACCTCATTCACCTCTGGTTACCACTTCTGAGATACCAGGCAGTATATTCTCACTTCTGTAGACTCAATGACGTCTGTCCACATGGGCACACCCTTCTGTGAACACCCCTCCAGCTATTCTATTTCTCTTTACCCTTTACCTCCTTCTTCTCTACAACACCTAAAATGTTCACAAGAGACTCTCCTCGCTGGATGACCCAGGGGAGCAGTGTGCCAACAGCGATCGTGTTACCCTGGGAACCTCCGCCTACGTACCATCAGGCTGCTCAGCCAGCCTGGAGGCTGCGCGACACCCGGGAACGTCGCCAAGGCAACAGCGCGGCGCGCTCACCGGGATCTGGAGGAACGAGTACGGAAGTCCCGCCTCCGAATTGCCGGGAGCGTCGCCATGGCAACGGCGCCGCGCGCAGGTCGCGAGCAGCGGGGTGGGAAGGGGGCGGGGAATGAGGGCGCGGAAGTCCCCGCCCCTGGGCTGCTAGGGCGGCGGCGACCGCGACGGCCCGCAAGGATTTGAAACCGTTTTTTTCTGTGGCGGAGGTGGCGGCGGCGGCGCGGCCGACCGGAAAGCTTGCATGTAGGGGCGCCAGGTTCTCGACTTCCCGAATTTCCCCGTCCCGCCCCTACACCCGGGTTCTCGAGTGGAATTTTGCTCGGGAGGGCGGCCGCCCCTCCCGTGCGGGCCCGTTCGGGGAGGGGCGTTGCCCTGCAGGCCCCGGGCCCGTTCGCAAGGCCTGTGGGGCGCGCGCCCGGCTGGGGGGTGAGGGTGAGGGTGAGGGAGGCATTGAGGGTGGGGGTGGGGCGTCTGGGCGCGGACTGCTGCGATTCCACTTGGGGGTGAAACCCATTCCCGGAAAGTTCTGGGTAAAGTTTGCTAGATGGATGGAGCTGGTCCGCAGGACGCGGTCCCGAGGTCGGACCGCAAGGTTGGTGCTGGGGAGGAGAAATCTGTGTCCTGCACAGGGCAGGGGAGCGGCCGCGGCCTCGCGGGCTCGCAGCCCCCCGCCCCGCGCCCGCTGGCCGCTCAGACACGGGAAGTTCTTCCCAGGACAGGATGGGCGACCCCGGAGTTAGGGCCGGACCAGTGTGTTGGCTCCCGTGTGGGCGACAGTCCCGACGCCCGAGCCCTCGGAATGGCCTGGCCCAGCGCGGTGCTGGCGTGCGTGCGTGCGGCGTGCGTGCGGGGGACACCGAGTGTCCTCGAGGTCCGGGGTTCGGGAGAACAGCACGGGTGCAGACGAACAGCTTTTGTTCTGATCCTTGTGTGGCTGTTTTAGCATTTGTCCTTTATATTCAAAGATGAGTAAAAATAAGGTACAGAAGGCGAACGGAATGACAGGGGCCTCTGCGTAGTGGACAGGCTGCAGTCTGGCGCGCACGACGGCGGGCACACAGTGTCCAGGCCCAGCTGCCACTTTCCGTGGGACTGATCTAGGGCAGTTACTTCACGCCGCTGAGCCTCGACTTCCTCCCTTGGGAAATGGCCATGAAAGAGTGCCGGTCTCCCAGGGCGATGACTGGGAAACGTTTGTAAAGCGCACAGTATGCTCCTGGCACCGTCAGGGAAGTCCCAGTCGGTGCTCTGTCCAAGCATCACGTGCACCTGTGAAACTTCTGATTTACCGAGGGATGTATCTCAAGTTTTCTGGAATGACTCACCATGCATTTAAAATATGTTTGAGCAAAACTGATTTTTGCAACTTCCAGGAGTTTGTTTATTGTGTTTGGCCGAGGGCACGATATACGGGAGGTGTATTCTTTGGCAGCGTGGCTGCTTTTCTCCCAAGGTCTTTTAATATTGGTGGCTTGCATCTGCTTTGCTGATGCCTGTGGAGGCTAAGCACCTTGAGAAGGTCTTAGCCCATTTAATAGGTGTCCACATATAAATAGGTTTAAAAAAAGTCAATGCCAGTGAGTTAAATAAAAGACGTGGTCAAATATAGATTATAACCATAAGCAAGAGTGACCCATCTGAGTTCTTTTTTTGCTTTTAAAGTAATTTATGTGATTGGTAGGCACATGAGACATACTGAAATACAGTTTTAAGTAGTGATAAAGCTTTTTGCCTAGCTGGAACTAAGTAGATAATAGTTTGTTTACAAGATGTAATTTGGGTAGCAAGAATTCCTTGAAGGTTTGAAATGATAACTTAATTTTTTCCTTTTTGCATTTCTTAATTTTGTTGGCAAATAAATAAGGGATAAGGAGATGCAGATTTTTAGCTTTTTCCCCAGTATCACATTGACCCTTGATTGAGTTTTTTAAAAAAAGTGTACTCCACTATTGTGTCATTATAGTGATTGCCTTTCTGCTTTACAAAATATGTCTTTATTAGTTGGAGATGTTGCTGATGTTTATGTAAATGCCCAAGAGGTCAGGTATAATGGATCTGAGAGCTAGGGATTTCAGAATTTTAATCTGAGCTTTGTGCTTAATTTCATGACTTCGAGGAAGTCTTTCAGCTGTTGAGTTTTAGTTTTCCCTAATATTAAATACTAACATCTCCTGTGTGTGTCAAAGGATTTATTGTGAATTAGTAATTATTAGAAATCTTTTTGTTTTAGCTTTATCTATGGATGTTCTCGGGCAAATGTTTGAGCACGTGGGCAGGCTGCACTGTTTCAGTCTGGGAGTACTCCTAGGCTAGAGTGGTGCTTAAAATTGTGAGTTTGGGAGTTTCTATTTGTGTTTTCATCCATTTTAATAGTTACTTTTTAGTTTTATGATCTAATATCCTGTAGTAGTAACATAGCCCTCTGCTACCAAGTACCTTAACAGGTGTAATTATATAGGAAGACAGTTAGTTAGTGTAGGAATGCCAGATGACCAACCAAACACCCCCAAGCCAATGAACCAATGAGAACATGCATTTAAATAAAATTTGACTTAACCAAGTCTTACATTTGAAAATATGTTTCTTCTACTGTGATGCACAAGGTAGGATGACCAGTTATGGTAAATAGAATTAAGGCCATGTACTATTTCTATTCTAGAAGATCTATTTGGTACTTGGAACAGAATCTTCTAAAAAAATTATTAGTCTCACTTTAAAGTGGGACATTATTCTGTTTTGTTAGCATTTATGTACCAGTCAGTTCTTGAGCTTCTAATAAGGTGCCACATAATGTGCCAGGTACCTACTAAGATGTGTGAGTCATGGGCCCTGCCTTCCAGGAACATCTCACAGATGGTGGAAGACATGTAAATAATGCACAGAGGTGTACGAAAAATAATGGCACGGTGAGTGCCGCGCCACACATGTGAGTAGTGCACATGGAGAATGGAACACAGGAGTCAGGGCCGAGCGGGGCAGAATTTTCTCCGAACCACCATTTGGGCTGCATTTTCCTGACTGCTGGCAGAGGGAACCCCCTGTGAAGAGGATGTGGAATCATGTCAGGGCTTGGAGTGTTGCAAGAATGGTGCAGAGGTCACTGGCAGGGATGTGGCCCTTGGCGGGTAGATGAATTAGGCAGAGAGGTGAGAGGTGGGCTCAAATGCAAAGGCACTCGTAGGCCTAGCTTTGGGTTTAGGTATATGTTGATGCAGTAGGTCAAGAGAGATTCTTAAATAGAGAGTGATATGCTTAGCTTTGCACTTAGGGAACTTACTCTGGTACCAGTGACTGAAGTAGGGAAACCAGACGGTGGGGAGGTCAGCTGGAGGAGGGCAAGGGAGTGGTGGGAAGGGCTTTCTCTGAGATCGTGACAGTGAGAAGTGAGACACTAGCAGGTTTTGAGACATTTCTGAGTATTTGTTGATATATTGGCTTGAGGGGGTTTAGAGAATGGGAACAGTGGAGAGGATGGAGGCCATGGGGATGGAAAGTTTGAACCCACGAGGAGGTAACTGATAAGTGATGGAAATACTGGCATTAGAGACGACAGTTAATGCTTCAGATACAGAAGCAAAGGAGGTAAGGAGGTATTCTGTTCTCTTAGAGGTAAGCTGAGAGGTGGAGGGAAGAGGATTTGGGGTGTCACCACCTGATTATTTTTCCTATGAAGGAGGAGGTAAGATTTTTTTAAAATTGAGAGTGAGGGGAGACAAGAGCTGTTTGAGGGGCTTTGAGCAGCTTTTAAGCTGCTTTGTGGAGGAGGAAATAGGGAAAGACATGTGAGGGCTCAGGTAAGGTGGGAAGCTGTCTGACTGCAGGTAGCGCCATCTTTCTCCATCAGACCCTTCGTGAGGGACTGAAGGAGGGCGTCGCAGGAGCGCGGTCTTGCTGAGGAAAGTGTGCATATTTCTAACTTAAGGAATTTCATCAAAACCTATTGACTTTTGGGATTCACCTTCTTATAGGTAGTGTTTTTCTTGCTAATTTGGAAGAAATGCGAGGACTAATGTTAAGGTTTTTCGAGGGGAATTAAAAATTTTGAATGTACAGTTAAAAATTACTTTTTTGGTATATAGTTCACTGAACTTCTACACATGCATAGAATAGGGTCTTATAACCTCCTGCGCAGACAGTAAACAGAACAATTTCCAACACCCCAGCTCCTTCCCTTGTGCCACTTCTTTGTATTCAGACTGTCCCCCAACTGCTAACCCCTGTGAACCACTGATCTGTTCTCTATACTCATACTGTTCGCCTTTTCTAGAACGTCATTCAAATGGATAGCTTGAGTATGTAGCCCTTTGACGATGGTTTCTTTCGCTCAGCATAATACATTTGAGGGTTATCCATGCCCTGTATGTTAGTAGTTTGTAGCTTTCTGTTGCTGAACCCTCCCTTCGTTGTGCGGATACACCGTAGTTTGTTTATTTCCCAGGTGAGGGACATTTGCATTGTTTCCTGTGTTTGGTGATGACCCAAGAACAAAGCTGCTACAAGCCTTATATTCAGGTTTTTGTGTGATTATAGACGTTGTTTCACTTGAGTAAATACCTAAGAGTGGGATTTCTGGGTCATCTATGGTAAGGGTGTGTTGGACTGTGTAAGGAACTGCTAAATTGTTTTCCAGTGTGGCTGTGCCGTTTTGCATTCCTCCCATAAGTTCGTGAGAGTTCTTGTTCCGTGTTCTCACCAGCATTTGGTATCGTTTGTTTGGTATTTTTTATTTTAGCTGTCCTAATAGGTAGAGTGAGATCTCATTGTGATTTTAATTTGCATTTCCCTAATGATTAATGACACGGAGCATCTTTTCATGTGTTTAGTTGTCATTTGCACATTTTCTTTGGCAAAGGGACTCTTTTTTTTCCTACTTATTTTTGTTGTTTTTTTTTCCCTTATGATTGAGTTTTGAGAGTTCTTTGTATGTTTTTCATATAAATCCCTTATGAGATATATGATTTACAAATATTTTCTCCCAGTCTGTGGCTTACCTTTTCAATCCCTTAATGGAGTACTTTGCAGAGCAGTTTTTTATTTTGGTGAAGGTCAATATGATAATTTTTCTTTTATGGGGAGTGCTTTTGGTTGTCATATCTGAGATATTCTTGTCTAATCCAAGGTCATGAAGATTTTCTCCTATGTTTTCTTCTAAGAGTATTATAGTTTTACATTTTACACTTTAAGTCTTTGATTTCTTTTAATTTTTGTACACAGTGTAAGGTCTAAGCCGAGATTTATTTATTTACTTTGTATATGGATGTCCAATTGTTATAGTGTATAAAACCTCTGTTATAAAACCTGTCATTTCTCCAAGAATTGCACTTTTGTCAAATACTAGCTGTCCTTACTTGTATTGGTCAATTTCTGAACTCTAGTCGGCCCCGTGAGCCTGTGTGTCTTATGCTCTCACCAGTACTACGTTGTCTTGATTCCTTAGCTTGATAGCACATCTTAAGATCAGATAATTGAGTTCTCCAACTGTGTTTTTTTTTTTCAGAATTGTTTTTGATATTCTAGTTCCTTTACATTTTTACATAAATTTTAGAACCAGCTTGTGCACATTTACAAAGAATACTGCTGGAATTTTGATTAGGACTGCAACATATCTATAGGTCAGTTTGGGGATATTTAACACTATTTAACACTAATAAGTTTTTCTTGATCTCCTATTTCATTAGAGTTGTGTAGTTCTCAGCAGACAGATCTTAATATTTTAATTTTAAATCTTTTCTAGACTGAATTATGGAAATTGGAAGTGAAGAAGAAAAATGGGAGAAGCTGGATGCAGAATTTGATCACTTTGTGGTAGATATGAAGCCCTTTGTTCTAAAATTGCCCCATAGGTCAGGTAAGATTATGATTGCAAACCAGATTTTAAGATTAATTTTTCTTTATATTATCTTTTCAAACCAGTGACTTATCACAATGAAGAGAATGCTTAATTTCTTTTTTCTTTCTTTGTTTTTGGTGAAAGATTTATTTATTAGAGAGTGTGTGTGTGCATGTGAGCAAGGGGAAGGGGAGAGGGAGAGAGAGAATCTGAAGCAGACTCCTTGCCGAGCGCAGAGCCCAATCTGGAGTTCGATCTCACTATCCTGAGATCACGGTCTGAGTTGAAACCAAGAGCTGGGTGCTCAACCGACTGAGCCACCTAGGCGCCCCCAAAAGCTAAGTTTCTTTAATCACAGTTTCGTGGTAAGCTGATGTAGAATTGTGTGCTTTGAGCTATTCAAGGGTATATAGAAATTTAGTGATAATATCCTAGCAAGCTGTGGGAAGATCTAGTAAACTAGATCTGTAAACTGTGGAAAGAGTGTGCTATCACTCTCAGACATCATGAGCTTAAAGCCCGTGGATCTCTAACGTTAGCTACAGCTGTTTCTAACTGCATCTTTTTCCTCCCTGAAGTGCTTCCTCTTTCAGGAGCCTACTACTATCCATCTGTTCTCTGACAGTTTTATTTATCAAAGCAGAAAAAAAAAGTCTATTGATCTTGTATGCTTATTGGTTGACTGAATGAAATCAATTGTGAATGAGTTTTTGTTACTATCTTGTCTGTACTTCCTGGCCTGTTTAATAATGGGATGAGAGTCTTTGTATCAAGTCAAAGACTTTCAGATGACTTAGGCATCAGAGAACAATTGGAGAGAGTTTGGGGGGCCAGGATGATTCTCTAAGCCATTGTAGGCTGTAAAGGTTAATGGCATTTGTTAGTGGGGAATAGTGCCAAGATACTCTAGCTTTTACCCATGTTTTGTCCAAGTTCCCTGTTTCCCTGAGGTGTGTAAGTCAAGTCCATGTTCAAAATGAGGAAGCAGCTTCATATTAGATATTTGTTCCAGGGGTCTGCACTGGGAGAAGGGAGTGTAGTGTATGAGTTATACATTCTGTGGTCACCTTCTCTTCTGGGGCTGTGGCCTTTCTTGGCATGGTCTTCTTTCTAAGCTTCTTTCTCTACTCTCTTTTGCCTCATCAGACTGTAACCTCTTCTTTCTCCCTCTGCTAGTCTTTAAGATGCATATTTCATGTTCTGTGGCTCAGTCATGATAATTTATATTGTTTGTATATTATTTGATTAATTGTATTTCTATTTCATGATATCTATACTGTGTTCTTTTCTGATATTTCCTACCTTTTTTTTGGTCTTTTCTATTCTATTCTTTTGTATTTCTGTTTCTATTCTTTTCTATTTCATGATATCTATACTGTGTACTGTGTTCTTTTCTGATATTTACTACCTTTTTTTTGTCTTAGATCTGATTTGGACAAATTTGTATTAAAGTCTCTCATATTTCATTTTTTTTTAAATTTTTTTTTAAAGATTTTATTTATTTATTTGACAGAGAGAGAGAAATCACAAGTAGGCAGAGAGGCAGGCAGAGAGAGAGAAGGGGGAAGCAGGCTCTTCCTGCTTAACCCACTGAGTGGGCTTAACCCACTGAGCCACCCAGGCGCCCCTTCATTTTCTTTTAAAAATGGATGTTAGGTCGGGGCACCTGGGTGGCTCAGTGGGTTAAAGCCTCTGCCTTCGGCTCAGGTCATGATCCCAGGGTCCTGGGATGGAGCCCCACATCGGGCTCTCTGCTGAGCAGGGAGCCTGCTTCCTCCTCTCTCTCTCTGCCTGCCTCTCTGTCTACTTGTGATCTGTCAAATAAATAAATAAAATCTTAAAAAAAATGGATGTTAGGTCATATGATTGGATTAATTGTAATCTTTGGTTCATGACTCATTGTCAGTATTGGTATATCCTGCCCTTTAATTAATTAATTAATTCATAATGAATGTTCCAGAACTCACATCCCAATCAAGACCTGGAATAATGATGATAACTTATATCTTCTTATAGCTAAATGCTACTTAACAATAATGGCTTTCCCCAGTACTTTAAGTAGAGTAAAGAATTCTTTTCATGGACTAAATCGTACTAAATTCTGGCCATTAGGTTATTATATAGATTTCAATTTGCAACAAGGCATATAGAAAATACATAATTTGAAAAAAGTGTTTTCTTAAGTTTATCAGTTTCACTCCCCCCCTCAAATACACCAAGTATTTCATGAAGTTTGCTTTGTGATTATATAATTTTCAAAGCTAAAAATACAAAAGTTCTTTAAAGGTTAGCCCTCATACCTGTAAGTGATAAATCTGGTATAAGCAAAGTGGTAAATCCGGCCTGAGTGATTTTTGTAGGTAAAACAGTAAATGAATATGACCTTTAGAAATAAGAGATTAAAGCAGAGTTATGATTTATGTTAGATGTATAATCCTTAAATTGAGTTAAACTGATAAAAGATTAATCTCCAAATAGTTTCCATGAGACAGGAAAATAATTCTGTGTAGTGGTCAGATAAGGTAGTCAGTGGGTCATTATATGTGGATTATATGTGTATTTTTAAAGTAGTTTTTAAAGGGATAATTATTTTGCTAACTTACATGTTGATAGCCTTCAATTATTTTTAGAGAGGTTAGAAGAAAACCCTAAATTAATCAACTACAAATCTGAAATTTATCAGCTTAGTAAATAAAACATTTGAGAACAAATTTTAGGGTAAGTTTAAAATGCTTAAGTAAGATTGCATTTCAGCTCTCCTTTGGTTTGTAAAATTAGAATTACAGAAAGATTTTTCAGCCTAGCTAAAATTATCTTAGAGATGTTTTACAGCATAATTTTATCTCAGAAATTATTCAATAACGATCAGAGATTTTATTTTTGAGAACATATTTCTTTGCATTTTTCTTGCCTGATCACTATTTAACTGAAAAAGTTAAGCTTTTCAGGGGTTGGCAAACCATAGCCTCCCAGGGCCAAATCCAGCTTGCTGTCTTTTCTCTAAAGTTTTATTAGAAAATACTGCTGCCCATTTGATTACATGTGGCATGGGGCTGCTTTCATGTTATGGTGGCAGAGTCAAGTAGTCGTGTCAGGGACCAGCTGGCCAGCACAGCCTAAAATGACTGCCTGGCATTTTGCAGATAATGTTTGCCGCCCCTGCTCTAGACCAAAAAAGATGTTTTATAGGCCTTTACTGTTTTATTTTCTGAAAAATCAAGTTTCTAGTGGTTGTTATGTATTTCTAGAACGACAGAGGTGTGCACTTTGGATCAAAAAACTGTGTGAGCCTTCAGGAACAGGTGCAGGAATGATGGGCAGGAAGAATCGGAACCTGTACGCCAAACTGTTACTGCACATGCTGAAGCGAGGAGTGCTCGAAGGCCCCTTTACACACCGACCTGAACCGGGGACACTGAAAACCTTACCTTCGTACATGGTAGGTGTCATTTACCAAGAGGTGTCTCAGCTTCATTTCTTTAAAAATGTCAACTCATCATCCCAGTTGGGAATGGTTATATTATTGCGCTACAAGTCCTGGATAATATATGAGTTAAAACTGGTTTTTTTCCTTCCTGATTCACTTTTTCCTCCTTTGAAGAGAAACCAGATATTGGCCTTATGGGGATTATGCATATTAATCTAGCCATCCCACAATATTCTCCCAAATTTCTGAAAAACAGAAGGTAAACTTTTTAATATTGAGCCTTAGTTTCCCCACTAGTTTTCACTGGACAACATTAACCATTATTTATGTATATCAGTGAATTTTAGTTTATTAAGCTCACATACATCATTTAAAAATCACGAGAGGTTGGATTGAGTGACTTTCTACTCTAATAAAATGACGATAGTAAGTTGGAGTTTATACTTCATTTAATTTCACTATCAAAATCAGCTATTACAAAAGTAGTTATAATTATGTTTGATTGGTGAGTTGCTACTGTCTTGATCTTTGTAACCATGAAATACACCTTGGTTTGTGTGGTGTTTGAATACTTGAGAAACCTGACTTGAGTACTTGGTATTGATAGCTGTTATTAGGATATTTATCTATTTAAAAAAATGACTTTGGTTAACTTAAACCAAAATGCAGTGAAGAGGCCTACTGCGCACTAGATGATAATTTTGTTGATCAAGGAGAGATGCCAAAAGTTGTAATGCTGGTTCCAACTGTATGGTAAAGTAGAGCCATGTATTTTCCTTCAGATCAGTGGGCTTGGGGGTAGTAGTGAAGTTTCTGGTTAATGCAGTTTCCTTCAGAAGTGTGTCAGGAAGCTCTGCTCACTTGAAAAGCAATTAGTGGGCACTGCCATTCTTCTTAAAGACTGAAGGTAGAACCTTGTCTGAAGCACATTCAGATGTTGAGATATGGGTATGTTGCATCATGTTTTTCCATTCACACTCATTTCGCAGACTCATTGGAAGGCTTGATTTCAAAAATAGTTAACAATGAGAAAGCCCAGGGACCCATCTTCGATCTTCTAGTTAGTTTATGGCCAGAACTAAACTCCAGGTCTTCACCTCTCTTGCTCCTCCTTTACCTTATCGAGGGATTCTTAATTTCTGTTTCTGATTTTTATGGATTGTGGTTTCTGTGCCCACTGATTTTGTGTGTGTGTGCAGAGTAATTAGTGATCACAGAAAGAAATAGAGCACACGATTTAAAAAGAATTTTCGATTTATCTTTTTTTTTTAAACTGGGATTTCTAGTATTCCATTTCATTTTCACTATCAGTTTATTAGCTGTATCTCTCCTTTTTAGTAGTTGCCTTAGGACTTGCAAATTGCATCTTTAAGTTATGGTAGTTTACCTTCAAAAATATTATACCAATTTATGAATTATGGAAGAAGCTTCTGAGATTTCCTCCTCCCATTCTTTGTGCTATAAGTTTTCATCCATTTCACTCCTACATGTATTTTATTTTTAATTTTAATTCCAGTATAGTTAACACATAGCATTATATTAGTTTCAGATGTACAATATAGTGATTCAACATTCTATACATCATTCAGTGCTCATTGTGATAAGTGCATTTTTTTTTAAATTTATTTATTTGCTTATTTATTTAGCAAGCAGGGAGAGGGGCAGAGG
>NW_019154141.1:6167971-6201198 GCF_002288905.1 Enhydra lutris kenyoni | reverse complement strand
TGGGGTAAATACCCAGTAGTGCAATTGCAGGGTCATAGGGTAACTCTATTTTTAATTTCTAAAGGAATCTCCACACTGTTCTCTAAAGTGGCTGCACCAACTTGCATTCCCACCAACAGTGTAAGAGGGTTCCCCTTTCTCCACATCCTTTCCAACACTTGTTGTTTACTGTCCTGTTAATTTTGGCCATTCTAACTGGTATAAGGTAGTATCTCAATGTGGTTTGATTTGAATCCCCCGGATGGCTAATGATGAACATTTCTTTGTGTCTGTTAGCCATATGTATGTTTTCTTTGGAGAAGTGTCTGTTCATGTCTTCTGCCCATTTTTTTGACATGAATATCTGTTTTGTGTGTGTTGAGTTTGAGGAGTTCTTTATAGATCTTGGATATCAGCCCTTTGTCTGTAGTGTCATTTGCAAATATCTTCTCCCATTCTGTGGGTTGCCTCTTTGTTTTGCTGACTGTTACCTTTGCTGTGCAGAAGCTTTTTATCTTGATGAAGTCCCAAAAGTTCATTTTTGCTTTTGTTTCCTTTGCCTTTGGAGACATGTCTTGAAAGAAGTTGCTGTGGCGGATGTCTAAGAGGTTACTGCCTATGTTCTCCTCTAGGATTTTGATAAGATTTCTGCCTCACGTTGAGGTCTTTTATCCATTTTGAGTTTATCTTTGTGTATGGGGTAAGAGAATAGTTGAGTTTCATTCTTCTCTTCATAGCTGTCCGATTTTCCCAGCACCATTTATTAAAGAGACTGTCCTTTTTCCACTGGAAATTTTTTCCTGCTTTGTCAAAGATTATTTGACCATAGAGTTGCGGGTCCATATCTGGACTCTCTGCTCTGTCCCACTGGTCTTTGTGTCTGTTTTTGTGCCAGTACCATGCTGTCTTGGTGATCACAGCTTTGTAGTAAAGCTTGAAATCAGGCAACATGATGCCCCCAGTTTTGTTTTTCTTTTTCAACATTTCCATAGCAATTCGGTCTTTTCCGGTTCCATACAAATTTTAGGATTGTTTGTTCCAGCACTTTGAAAAGTGCTGGTGGAATTTTGATCGGGACGGCATTGAAAGTATAGATTGCTCTGGGCAGTATAGACATTTTAACAATGTTTATACTTCTGATCCATGAGCATGGTATGCTTTTCCATCTTTTTGTGTCTTCTTCAATTTCTTTCATGAGTGTTCTGTAGTTCCTTGAGTAGAGACCCTTTACCTCTTTGGTTAGGTTTATTCCAAGATATTTTATGGTTCTTGGTGCTATAGTAAATGGAATCGATTCTCTAATTTCCCTTTCTGTATTTTCATTGTTAGTGTATAAGAAAGCAACTGATTTATGTACATTGATTTTGTATCCTGCCACATTACTGAGTTGCTCTAAGAGTTCTAGTAGTTTGGGGGTGTGATAAGTGTATTCTTAATTCCCTTCACCTATTTCCCCCTTCCCCCTCACCCACCTCCCCTTTGATAACCACCAGTTTGTTCTCTATTAAGGGTCTGGTTGGTGGGTTTTTTTGTTTGTTTGTTTGTTTCCTTTTTTTGTTGTTGTTCATTGGTTTCTTAAATTCCACATAAGAGTGAAATCATGTGGTCATTTATCTTTCTATAAAGCTGTAATTTTTTATAATATAAATAATTATCAGATTTATCTGTTATGTAATTTTTATCATTTATCAGATTTCTTATACAGCAAAGCATAACTAAAATGTAAAATGGTATCCACTTTATGTTTTTTAATATTTCATAATTCATTATGCATTTTTAATGTAATTGAATTTGAGTATTTGAAAGGCTGTTACCAGACTTGAAACTTGGTGGAAATCTTAACTATTTCATTATAGTACATTTTGAAAGAATAATTTTTCTAATTTTTAAAAATCAGTCCATCTATTTTGATGAACCAAATCCAGCACGAGCAAAAGGTTCAAGCCCGGAAGCATTACCAGACTGGGTAATGGGTGAGCTGGGGACCAGTGAACACAAATTAAATGAATCGTGGAAGCTTTCATCTGGAGAAGATTACTCTTTGGTGCAGTCGCCAACTGATGTACACAGGTATGCTATGAAAATGGGATTTAAACTGTCTTCAGATCTGGTTCATATGTTGCTTTTCCTTGTGGGTTTTTTTTTTTAGTGGTAAATTGGCTTAGTTTATAATTTCATTATATTCGAGGGCTGTGAAGGGATGTCAGGTAGGAAAAATAACAGTTTTGCTTAAACACTTATGATACATGCAAGATTCTGTTATAGTTTTAGCCACTTTTTGGGTGTTCGTTAAATATATATAGATATATATATCCCATACTCAGAAGCTAGTGCCTGAGAACCTTTAAATAACTTCTTTGTTTTCCTTTATGACAAGCATGAATTAAGAACATTGTTAATGACTTCGCCAAGATGTAACATCCTGCATATTCATCTTGAAACTTATGCTTGAATTTCTCTTCTTTTCCCCTCATTGCACAATATTTGTTTTGACTTAATAAAATAATGAATATAAAGGTAAACCCCAGTCAACTGTGTTTTCTCACCAAAGCATGAAACTTAAGTAGGATTTTTAGTGCAAATAAGAATAAACTTCTAAGGTTTTCAAATACACAAAAAGTTTATTATTGTTGTAGTATAACTTTTGGCCTTTAGGAGGGATAGATTTCCATTGGACTTTTATCAAATTTTGAATTTAACTTGGGCATTGTTTTCTGAAAAGTTAAAATTTTGGACAGTGGCAAATTGACATGGAACACACTTTATGTTCTACGTCTCACCTTTCTCTTGCTAGTTTTAATATTTTGGAACTTGATGTAGTTAACAGTATAATCTTTCTCTTTTTACTGTCATTTTTTTTGGTTTATTCCTTAATCAGATAGAGAAATGTTATTAGTAATTTGAAATGTATTCATGGTTGATGTAGTCTGGTTACAGGTTTTTCAGACCGCACATATTATGATGGGAAAGAGCAGACAGATGAACACAAGGCAAGAAATCCAGTCTACGTGAAATTTGTTTTATTAGAAAGGGGAAACAAAATGGAGAGGCAATAAGGAAAAATGGTAGAGTTAAGGAGACATTCAGAAGATTAAAGAGAAATGAATAGATGAGTTAATAGCAGGTGGTGTTAGATACTTATTTTTTGCAGTCACAGGAGATTTAAAAATAGAAGAGGGGTTATTGTGGCATTTTTGTCAGCCTTGTAGTTGGTAAATGGAGGTATAAAGAGATAAGAAAAACAATTCTTGGTTTGGCTGCAAAATCCATTAGGTGTTTGCCAAAACATTTCTTGAGTGTCCAACTAAAAGCTACATTCCTTTTTAGGTAATAAGTATGGAGATGACAGTATAAAGGTGAACTAAAATAGGTTCCCATGTCTTGGAGCTGAGCAGAGGTTGGATACTGATGATCTTCTTGGACTGAATGAATCATGGGGTGGATAGATTTGTTTTGTTGGACTTGTAGAGTGTCTTTAAAGATTTTTGAATGAGTCATTCAGAATTAATAATTGGGGAATTTCATATAAATACCTAGTTTTTTTGACTATTAAAAAACTGGAGACCCAGCTGTCTTTCGAGAAGACAGCCAGGTTGGAGATAAGTAATTCTTGGTTATTCCCCTGATGCATCATGCCTTCACTGTTTGCTGCTCGTTTCTGACACTGAGTTTGTCTATGAGCTCTTTTTCCCTTTTAAGAAGGGTTGAGAGGTGAAAGAAGTACTTCTTTTCACATTTTTACATTCTGTCGCAAGTGGGAAGAAGAAAGGTAGATGAAGAGGGCTCATATGACTCAAAAAGAGGAGAGAGACTGCATCTTTGTAGAAGTGAAGACTGTCCCTACATCTGGCAGTGTAATAATTCATTTGTTACCTGGATCCTACAGACATTGGATTGTTAAGGGTAGTTTTAGGTAAATAGGGAAGAGAGTTAGGTGCGTGGAGAATTTCCATATGGTGATTATGTGTGCTTGTGGGGATTTTTGTGAAGATTGAGGTGTGTGTAAAAGTAAGGTTGAGGGTAGGAAATTTTTTTTTAAAGATTTATTTATTTATTTGACGAGAGAGAGAGACATCACTAGTAGGCAGAGAGGGAGGGGGAAGCAGGCTCCCCGCTGAGCAGAGATTCCTGATGTGGGGCTCGATCCCAGGACCCTGAGATCATGACCCAAGCTGAAGGCAGAGGCTTAACCCACTGAACCACCCAGGTGCCCTGAGGGTAGGAAATTTGAGAAATCAGGGAGTCTAGGTGAATGGGCTTTTCTTCTTGGAACAGAGGGTAAAGTTTAAGAAAATATAGTGAGAATATTCTTCAAATATTATTCAGTGACTTTTCTGGAAAATGATACCATAGTAAAACCTCCACAATTTTAACATATAACTTCTTTTTCCTTGTTGCTCACCTGTAATAAAATGGCATGTAATGCAAGTTATTCAAATAATACAGCAGGCAGTCATTTGGTTCTCTTCAGTCCTTCAGACCTTACAGTTCAAAAAAGTCTTATTTGACACCCCAGGTCTGTTTGAGGGACTCTGTGTTTCCCTGGTGCGCTCATGACATTCAAGGGTTCCATATCTCTCCTCTGTGCTAGAGTGTAAATGTCAGGAGGCAGAGACTGTGCTTTTTCTATTTGCACTGTGTTTCCAGCATCTAGTGCTGGGCGGGAACCTCTTAGGAACTCTCTAAGTATTTGTATTTGTTGAGTGCTTACGTGCATGAATGAATGAATGGTGTTGGGCACCACCACATACTTAATCTGTGCAAAAACCTTTTGAGACGGGTAGATTGTGACAGAGAGGATGGCCCACGAGGATTAAAATAAAACTTTCAGGACAAGTTGAGGAAAGGATAAATTTTAGAAGAAGTTAAGAGAAGTGGTATAGGCTGTAGAGATGCCCTTCACACACTGTGAGGAATATAAAGACAGTGAGCCGGAAAAGGCATACTGAAATATCTTTCTGGTCAAGTATCAGAATACCACGAAGGCTAGTGTCCAATGAGTGCCACAAAAGAAAACTTCTCAGAATATCTTTTCTTATTTTTTTCTCTTAATTTGATCTATTTTCAAATTTTAATTTGATTTAAAATTTTAATCCACATGTACATGAATTAACAGATATTTGTAATTTTATATACATGAAGGCATTTAAAAAATAAAACTTTTACTTTAGCTAAGGTCAATAAAACTGATTTAAAAGCCAAATACATAATGTGTCAGATGAGATCAGAAGTGGTGGTAAGAGTCTACTGATGGTCTGTCTCCATTTTTCTAAAGTTGCTCCTTTACTAAGTAGTCATACTGTGCTAATGAAAAAGTTAGTATCTGCTAGTGTCAGCCTAATACAGCTAATCAGTTCTGTAAGAAATTGTTTTAAAAAGTTTAAGAGGCTTATAATATTTGACACATGTATGTTTTTATAGTGAATAATTTATTGTTACTTAGAACTGAAGTTTAATGCTGCCTCATAAATTTTACAACCACTTCAACTTGTCCTTTGAAAAACCTCTTTAATCTTAAAAGATTTTCCCCCTTAGTGTTTCTTTTTTGATCACTTTATAAAATCCTGCTTTACTTAGACCTTTTTGTCTGTGAAGTATTTCTAATGGCATTTTAGATTATGCTGTTTGTGTCCTAGCCTTTTTATATTATTAAAGATGCAGAGCCCTTCTGAAGCCTCTTTGTTAGGCCTCTCTATTCAGCGGAGGTGACACCTTTCCTTTACCTTTATTCTTCCTGTAGGATGTGGGCTGTAGCTTCGTTCTGAACATGTTAGAAGTAGTAGGAGGTTATATTCTGCTATGCTTATTCTCGTGCCCCAGCCCCCCCCGATACACATCATACCACGAGTAAACTTAGCATTTCACATCAGGCAGCTTTGACACGTAGCTAGTTCCATCCTGGTTTTGTTCTTTGCTTTCCTTTTTCATTATTCTTAGTTTAGGGTTAGGTTATTATGTATGTTTTCTTTTACAAAAACCGCTTTTCACATCATTTTGCTATTTTATTAGAGATCTATTGCTGCATTTAGATGGCAGACATCTGCTTATTTTCTTGGCGGTGAAATATTTTACTTACATTTGAGTTTGGATCATGATTTTATAAAATGTTACTGATGAGACCGTAGACTTAGATCTCATCCCTGCACAGTCTGGCTGATTTCATTTAGTTCTGCCACCATGAGCTGTATCCATATATATATTGTTTCCTGGTCATCCTTCAGATACTTACCACTGTGATCTGGTAAAGACCTTAATTACCTTTGTGGTAGACAGACTTTCAGGTGGCTCCATGGTCCTCCTCTGGGTTTTCACAGTCTTGTGTAATCCCTACTCCTTGGGTATGGGTAGGACCTGCGACTTGCTTCTAACTAATAGAATATGGCAATGGTGTTGGGATGTCACTTCCATGATTACACTATGATATGTAAGACTCTGCCCTGCCAGCAGACTGGGTCTGGAGTCTTGCTGCCTTTTCCTTGCTGGCTTTGTAGCTATTGGACACTGAATGCTGCTGACAACCCTGTGAGTGGGGAAGTGGATCCTTCCCCAGGAGAGCCTCCAGATGAGAACCCAGCTCTGGGCAAACCATGATGGTGGCCTCATAAGGTCCTAAGCAGAGGGCCCCGCTCAGCTGTACTTACACTTTGGACCCACAGAAACTATGAGAACATATGTGTGTTGTTTAAAGCTCTTCAGTTTGTGGTACTTTGTTATGCAACACTAGATGCCTAATACAGTTTTTGTCCTCCTTTTAGGAAGTTATACAAACTGTATACAATACCTGCTTCTTGTAAAAACCTGAGTGTAGAAACACGTGGAGTAAAAAGTCAAAGCCCTTCTCTCCAGATCCTCCTATTCCACTTGCCTCACGGGATGTAATAGTCATCAGCAGTTTGGTGTGTATCATTCTCTGGTAGACACATAGCTACACAAAGGTAATTACAAAGTTAGGAGCTAGCGTGCACTCTCTGCACTGTTCTGAGACTTGCTTTTTTGCCACTTGCCCTTGTCTGATCCTGTCGTGTAGTCCGTGTGTCTTTTTAATTGCAGATCATAATCCATAGTGTGGATAGACTGTAATTTAACTTAATTTAACCTGTCTCTGTTGCTTTTAATTCTCTATTGTTATAGAGAATGCTTTGGTAACATTTTGGTACATATATGGCTCTGCAGCTGCCTGCGTTTTGGACTGTTACTGATGCCCAGAAAAGAAATCACTGGTTCAGTAGCTAGGTGCATTAACAAGTTTAATAGATAAACTATTGGTGGGATAATTAGTAGGTGCAACATTTTGTGAGTTGGTAACAAAAATCTGTATGGGCTAGTATGGGGAAATCTCTAAGATATATAAAGTTTAAAGGAAGTATATGAAAGTATAGCGAGCTTCCATTTTTGTGTGTGTGTGTATTTTAAAGAGAATATGTGGATACATAGGTGTACACGTGTAAGGGATATTTCTGGGTGCCACGTTTGAAACAGTTTTACTTTTAGAGTATAGGACTAGTCAGGTGTGGAAGTTGAAAACTTTTATTTTGTACATGTGTCTGTGTTATTTTTAATAGTCTACACACTTATTTTTTTGATAGATTCTGTTTAGTTGCCCTCCAGAATATCATCTTATTAAGATGTTTGGGCATGGACATCATTAACATTAACGATGTACACTTAACTATAAGAAACAAATATACAAGTTTAAACACAAGAATGAAATTTTCCCCCAAAATGAATACTTGTAGATTTCACTTGTATTTCTAGTTTGTGAAAACAGAAATCAAGTGGGATAAGTTGTACCATTTATGGAGTATCTACTGCATGCTAATACTATTCCAGACATCTTTTATGAGTTATCTGATTTCATCCTCCTCCAGTTCTTTGAGGTTGCCGTGATGGCCCTTTGTATTTATAGATGAGGTAACAGCTTCAGAAAGGCCGTGACACTTCTAGTCACGGATCCAGTTTCAGAGTCTAGGTCTTGAAGATTCCAAACCTCACGTTCTTTCTAGTCGACCATGTAAACACGAGTACTTTCCGCAGCAAATAAAGAAATTCCACTTTCATCTATCTTTTCCCCACTTGAGCTGCATCAGCAGTCCTGGGTGACTGTGCCTTTGTTCTTGGTTATTTCTAGGCTGAGCTGAAAGGAGGCAGTTTGCCTTTGTTCAAATCTCACTTCTGACACTTGGCAACCATGTGTCCTCAGGCAAGTTACTTAAATTTCCCTAAACCCTGGTTTCATCATTTGTAAAATGGAGATCTAGAGCCTCTGACACAAGACCTGGGAAGGTGTTAAGCTGTTCTGGCCACCATCATTGCCAACATGGTGATTGTTATTTTAATAGTTCCTGCAGGGCCTTGCTTCTTAGTTTATTTGACCATTCTTTGCTTTCTCTAATTATCCAATCTTCCTAAAGGATATTATCTTAAAATCAATTGGTCAGTTATTTTGAGTTACTAAAAATCATTGGGTTCTTGAGAAAAATAAATTAATGGGTATGCAGAAAGCTTCTCATTGTAAATATGAACCTGCACACTTTCAGAATAAGGAGTGGTAGGAGTAGTTTAAAAGAGGCTTCGAAGGAATCTTTATTTAGGTAAGTCAGCAAATCCCTTTCCCCTTCAGACAGAAGGAATACAGTATCTCTGGCCCCACGCCCTACTTTTTTTTTTTTTTTTTTTGCATTTGGCCATACCCTAAATTAGAGGCTGCCTAAGTAATAGTTAGACATAAGTTCATGTTGTCTCTGTATATTCTTTTTGTGCATTACCCCAAACACAGAATACAAAGATAATAGGTTGTATTCTTGTCTTATGATTCTGTGGAAAATGTTTTGAAGCTTCTTTTTAATGGCTTGTCATTATTTTTATGACTTTTCAGGGAAGTATGATGTGGTTTGGTAGCTTATCACTGAAGTGAAGTTAGGGTCTAGGATAGAAAAGATAGAAAAAAGAAAAAGAGTGCTTTAATGCCACTTATTATTTTTACTTGAAAGTTTGCTTCAAAGTTACAGGTTAAGAGAGGGTGAAGGGGCGTTAAGAAGAATCAGCCTGCTTCCCCGTGGAAGAAACACATGGATTCTGCTTATTTTAGAGGACTTTGTTCATGAAAAAGAAAGCATTGGTTTAGATTTCTTTAAATGCCATCTTATTGAGATCTACCATCTAGATTACATAAAAATTCTAGGAATGTGCAAACAGAATTATTATTTATTGTATATTACTTTTACCATATTAGATTTAGGTTATCTTTATATGAATTAAAGTTTTATCTCTTAATTTATGTTGTATCCTCTAAATTATAAATTTGTTCGTATCTATAGAAAGGACTTGGAGAATAATTATCCTATTTTAAGTGATTATAGAGGGCTATAATTTTTTTGCATCTAGCTTTAATGAGATCCTTCCATGGGTTATTCGATGCCAGATTTTAGTTTGGAGTGAAGAATCTAATTATAGCCCTGCCTTTATGGAAAATATGATTTGTTTTACAATGATCCTCTTTATGATGTGGTTTTCCAGGAATGCATTGCAGCAAAAAGCTGGGACTGTGTATGTCCTTTAAAAATGTCTCCCAGTAGAGCAACCATTTCATTTGCTTGTGTATTTTACCAACATGGCCAGCAGATGGCGAGCAAGCATAACAAAAATGTAGTTGTGATTGCGCATGTTGATCTATGTGGAAAAAAACATTTTTCGCTTTAAAAAATAATGATGTCAAAACAAACTGAGGGTTAATGGGGGGAGGGGAGTTGGGGGGGTGGGATTATGGACACTGGGGAGGGTATGTGCTATGGTGAGTGCTGTGAAGTGTGTAAACCTGGCGATTCACAGACCTGTACCCCTGGGGATAAAAATATATTATATGTTTATAAAAAAAAATAATAATGATGTAATTTTTAGTCTGGATACTTAAAAAACTGTAAAAAAATATTTTTACTTTGTTAAGCTCTATTTTTATATGTAAACGACCTTAACACTATAAATAGCCCCTACTCCTAGATCGTTGGATGAATATATGGGGGAGCTGATCAAAACCTTTCCTTCCTAGGGATTCTTTATACCCACTGGCATAAATAAATACGGTTGGGATTACACGTAGTAAAACATCCTTAAATGTTCACTAAATACATTCATTATATTTACAAATAGCCCCGCTGTTTGGGCAAAGATATATTCTGCAGCAGCACCTTCCAATAGAACTAACTGCATAGAAATGGCCTATGGCTATGCTGTCCAACACAGGAGCCACTATTCACATATGACTGCTAAGCACTTGACATGTGACTAGTGTGACTGAGGAGATGAATTTTACATGGTAATTAATTTAAATAGCCATCTGTGATTTAGTGGTTGCTCTATTGGGCTTGGAACGGTAGACCCGGGTCTTCCGCAGGGCCGTTGTGTTGTAAAACGTGAGCTACCAGTGGAGAGCTGCCATCGCGGTGGGGGCTGTGGGATGCAGACAGGGACTAAGAGTTGGGTCTTGGTGCATATAAACCGCCTCTACCCTAGAGGAGACCTTTTTTCTGTGCTTCCTTGTAATTTCACAGGTATCTCTTCTTTGATGATCATCACCCATGATCAACACCTAGTTGCATTTCTTTCAGTCAGTCTTGGGTTTTAGAGGGGCTCTTGCGAATAAATATTTTTGAAAGAAAGAAAAATTAATCATTTTTCTTAAATTAATTTTTTTCACCATTTTGTTTGGTTAGAACACTTAGGATGGATTATATCTGATTAATTTGATATTTTTGATATAGTGGCCACTTAACCTTGAGCTCTAGAAATAAGTCTGCTACATAAATGGAGAATGAAAACTGTTTCTTAGGGTACTCCATAAAACCTAACATAATATTTCACTCTCATAAAACCATTTAACTACTCATTAATTTTCGACATTCATGTACTAATTAAATATCATTCTTCGGTGTTCACCAAGGCAAGGAAGTGGCAACAGATTTGTAACTGAGATGGAATTGCTTTGAAAATAATGGCCTTGCTTTTCTCTTAGGTATTTTTTTTTTAAAGTGAGTCAGATTTTTACAAACATAGTCACTTTCTAAAAATTTTAAGGAGTGGGGCTTTGTAACAGCATCTTTTTATTTTTATTTATTTATTTTTTGTGAGATTATAATATTGAACAGTTTTGATTGTCCTTTTAATAAACAAAAAAGGATGACAGTAAGCTTATAAGTATATTACTGTAAAACTTAATTTTAAGGGAATGAAAATACTAAGTGTTGTGCTATTAAACCAGAGATCTATTATTAAATGTTTACTTAATTGTATGATTTTTAAAGACAGTTTTTATTTTTAATTTTTAAAATTACATGTGTTATTTTAAGGTAAGAAATGAGGAAAACATGAAGTCTTTAGTCTATGACTCCGGTTATTTTTTAGTTTTGTTAAGCATTTAATTTTTTTTTTTAAATTTAGTTTTTCTTTTTATTCCTAATAGAGTTCCCTTTGAAAAAATAAAATAAGTATGTTATGGGTCATTGAAAGTTATTTGTATTTTCTTATTTTCAATGTTATTTGATAGTTTATTGCATTATTAATTGTTGTTATTTATTTTTATGTTTCGTTCGTATTTAGCAATACCCTTAGAAGACAATTCAGATGGTTGTGTAACATTATGACCCACTGCTCAGATTAATGCAAAGACATGAAATCTAGTTAGTTCTTGCTTTAATTTTCTGATCATTTATAATGCAGTAGTTGTGCAGAAGTTGTACTACTCTGCGATATTTTACAACTTTGAAACAGCATACATGTAAAAAGTGTACAAGAATATACAGGTATACTTTAAAGAACAGTTACAAAATAAACATCTCTATCCTTTTGGTGCACCCAAGAAATATCATGTTATAGTACCCAAGGAGACCTTCGGGTGTCCTTCACTGTTGGCTCCTCTTCCCGTCTCCTGAGAGGAGCATTGTCCTGTCTTTTATGTTAATCATTTCTTTGCGTTTTAATTTTTTGAACGTTATATAAGTGGGACCATACTTTTTATATTATTTTGAAGCTTCTTTTTCTCACCATATTTCTCAGATTCATCCATGTTAATAAATGTAGCTGTAGTTTAGTCTTTGTGGCAAACTTCTAAAATCAACATGTAACATACAACAAGACACAAAATCTCATGTCTAAAGCTTGATGAAGTTTTACAAAATGAATACCTTTATATAACCACCTTTTAAATCAAGATAGAGAACATCATCGGCTCTCCAGAAACCTCTGTCTTGCTCCTCTCCAGTCATTTATCATCCCTACTCTGCCAAGTAACCACTATTCTGCATTATATCACTATAGATTAGTTTTAACTGTTCCTGATTCATAAAGTATGTTCACTTTTTTCTAGCTTCATTGGCTCAACATTATTTTGGGAGATTGATTCATGTTGTCATTGGCTCAACATTATTTTGGGAGATTGATTCATGTTGTTGCATTTAGCAACGGATTTTTTTTTTAAATTTTACTACTGTGTGAATATATCACATTTATATGTCCATTCTACTGTTACTGGGCATTTGGGTTTTTCCAGGTTTTGGCTATTAGAAATAATTCTGCTGTGAACATTCTTTTACATGTGTTTTAGTGCACATATGTATGCTATGTTGACTTGGAAGTGTAATTACAGCAGATACTGCCAAAAAATTTTCCCAAATGGTTACAGCAATTTCTATTTCCATAGTAGGACTTCGGAGTCTGTAGCTCTCCATCTTTCCCAGCACTTTTGGTCAGTTTCTTTCAGTTTTAGCAATTCTAATATGGCGTTTTAACTTGCATTTTCTCTCATGACTAATGACATTGAGCACTTTTCCCCATGCTTTTTGGCCATTTGGAAGTCCTCTCTTGTGAAGTTCCTATTTATTTTTAATAAAAAACGGTTTGTCAGTCTTTTCTGTATTGGTTTGTCATAATTCTTCTGCATACAAATTGTTGATTGATACATGTATGGCAAATATCTTCTTCTCCTTTCACTGTGTGTTCTGTTGAATGTTATTAAATTATAATGTAGTTTTATTTGTTATTTGTCTCTGATATCATTTGTGTTTGTTTTTGTGTGTCGTGTTTAAGATTACTTGCCTTATCTATCCCGGGATTATGGAGAGACTTGTCTGTGTTAGCTTCTTGAAGCTTTCTAATTTTATCTTTCTCATTTAGGCATGTCCCACATCTGTAATTGATTTTTACATATGAAGTGAGGTAGGGCTCCCACCACACCCCTGCCCGCCACTGGCCCAGGATAGCGGATAGCCATTTGATCTAGCACCTTAAAAAAAACAAAACAAAAAGAAAAAACCCAAAACCCCTATTCTTTTCCCTCTGCTGTCATTGGCATCATTATTGTAAACTAGGAAATCTGATTTGTGTGGGTTTGTTTCTGGACTCTTATCTCCTACATTTGTCTGTTTGTCTATCTATGTGCTAGTCTACGCTGCCTTAATTACTGTAGCTTTGAAATAAATCTTGATTTTTAGTAGTGTAGTATATGCTTACCTTGGTTTTTTACATTTTCATTTAAATTTTATGAATAGCTTGCCAGTTTATACACACACACACCCCTCTGTTGAGATTGTGATTGCATATGTATTGAGTTTGTAAATCAATTTGGGAAGAATTAATATCTTTATAATATGGAATTATGCTCCAAGACTCAGGCAAACAGTGATCTGCTTTTTGTCTCTATAGTTTTGTCTTTTCTAGAAATTTCACGAGTGGAATCATAAAGTATGTAGTCTTATGCATCTGGTTCTTTTACTTCGTGCATTATTATTGAAATTCATTTGCATGTATCCATAGTTTATTATGAATAATGCAGCTATGGGCATTCATCCTGCAAATTTTTCTTTGAACAGGTGTTTTTCATTTCTTTTGGGTAGATAGCTAGCAGTGGGTTGTATGATAAGTGTATAGTTAACTTTTTAAGGGAAATATCAAACCATGTTCCAAAGTGGCAGTACCATTTTACATCCCCATTAACAATGTATGAATGTTTCAATTTTTCACATCCTCAACTCTTGGTATTATAAGTGTTTTTGATTCTGATCATTTTAATGGGCATGGGTAGTATTGCATTGTGGTTTTAATTTGCATTCCCCTAATAACTATGCTGAGCATTTTTTCATGAGCTTAATGGTCATTGGTATATCTTTGGAGAAATGTCTGTTCTAATAGTTACTTGCTCCCCACACAC
This sequence comes from Enhydra lutris kenyoni, assembly GCF_002288905.1. NCBI lineage: Eukaryota > Metazoa > Chordata > Mammalia > Carnivora > Mustelidae > Enhydra > Enhydra lutris. The sequence goes on along the minus strand of NW_019154141.1, from coordinate 6,187,022 downwards.
CCAACTAACAATAATCATTATAGACATTTCTAAAAAGGAGAATAATGGGAGGCACAGAGTAGTCATTGGTCCATAGCAATTTTGAAATCTAGTTAGGCAAATATTAAAAATTCCTTAGTTAAGGCTCTAGACCTTGGAATAATATTCCATGTCTCTTGGCTCTTCCCACTGGGTTCTTGATTCCATCTTGTGAGTTCTTCCTTTTTAATGGAAGAGAGCACGTATTTGCAGCTGAGTAGTTTTCTCAACTGCTTCCTTCCAGAAGAATTTTGGGAGTCCACTGACCCCTTCTTATTTTGTATTCTATCTTTTCAGTCCAGGGGAGAAATGATTTTGCTGATATGATTATCTCAAAAACTTTGTAGACCTCCTATACATCTCACTCATGTTCATTCCATTAGACAAAATCTACCTAAATTAATCTCATTGAGAGTCCCTTTCTATGTTGGGTTGCTTGGGAGAAGATTGAGTGGCAATGACCTTAACCTTTCTGGAGACTTCATTGTTTGATTGAGAGAATCTGTATGGAATAGGCTTAATCTTTTTAAAGGTCTCTATGTGTCTGTATAGTACTCTGATGTACCACCTTTAATCTTTTTGATCTTATAAAAAGGTTTTTCATTTCTACTGTATTTCAAGGCAGTGCCCAAACTTCACTTGGATGCCATTTCTTACTTTAGCATCTTTTGCCAGCTGGACACAGAAAATTTTTAAAACCATGAAGCCCTCGTTCTTTTTTCTTTTAATTTGTTACTCTCCTCTTGCATTTTACTGTAGGCAACAAGAAATACTTTGTTTGGAAATCTCCTTCACTGTATCACTTACCTAATTTATTAACAACATTTTCTATTTTACATGTTACTGAAGGTGATAGTGGGCTTTCTGCTGCTGTATAAAAAGGATCCCTCTCCCTCTAGTTTTTAATAACGTCTCTCTCATTTCATCTTGAACTCTCACTGGCAGTGTCCTCAAATTCCAGATTTCTACCTACAGCTTCTTCAAGTCAATTTTGTCTTTCTCTAGCATACTATTCAAAGTCCTTCCAGACTCCCACCACTATCTGGTTCACTTGACATTTCCAAGTTTTTAGGCACTATCTCACTTCCAAGTACCAAAATCCATATTAGTTGTTGTCTATTGTGCCATAACAAATTACTCCAAGTCTTAGCATCTTAAAAACAATAAACATTTATTATCTTGTGGACATGACTTAGCTGAGATTTGTGGCTCAGGTTCTCTTATAAAGCTGCAGTCCAAGTATTTGTGGGGTATTTGTCTGAGGGTCTCAGTCTTATGGCTTTCATTCAGAGGCTTCCCTGAGTTTCTTGTTGTTTAGACTTCTCCAATGGACAGCATGCAGCATGGTAGCTGGCTTGCATTAGAGAGGATAAGCAAGGTGGAAACCAGAATCTTTTTGTAAACTAATCTTGGAAGCGATATCCTACCACTTGTGTTAGATTCAGGTTATTAGAAGTAAATTACTAGATTCATTGTACAGTCTAAGAAAAGGGCTTATACAAGGGCACAAATACCAGAAGATGGGGATCATAGGGAGCCATATTAGATGTTGCATAACATATACCTAGAACAAGTATTAAAAATAGAATAGAAAGACCTATAACCAGGAAGAAATATAACTAGAGGGATTAAAATGGAATACAGTAAAGTAGTCAACACAAAAGAAGGTAGGGAAGGAAGAACAGGGGAACAAAGAGCAGATGGGACAAATAGAAAACAAATAGCAAAATGGCAGACTAAATAGAACCATACCAATAATTAAATTAAATGTAAATAGATTCAATAGTCCAATCCAAAGGCAGTGATTGTTATATTGGATTAAAAAAGCAAGAACAAACTGTGTATTATCTATAAGAGACATACTTTAAAATACAAAGACAAGTAAATTGAAAGAGATGTAGAATGTAAGGAGATGTAAAATGAAAACAAGCATAAGGAAGTTGGAATGGCTATATTAAATGTCAGTTAACTAGACAGTAAGCTAAGGAGAACTATTAGAGACAAACATAATTTTCTAATGACAGAAGGGTCAGTTCGTAAGCATGACATAACAATTATAAATGTGTGTGTAGCAAATAGTAAAGCTTTGAAAACATGAAGCAAAACATAACCGCTAAAGGGAGAAATAAATCCACAAATGTTGCAGATTTTAACATCTTTTCTTAGGAACTGATGTAGCAGAAAAACCAATAATGATAGAGGACTTGAAAAATGCACTGACCCACCTCAATGTTCTTGACATCTATAAAATACCCCACCCAATAAGTGCGGGTTACACATCTGTTAAGTGCACACGGAATGTTCATCCAGATAGGTCATCTCTGGGTTATAAGAAAAATCTCAGTTGGTCTCAGAAGATGAAGGACATGGAGTATATATTCTGTCCTTATTTGAATTTAATGAGAAATGAGTAATAAAAGTATTGCACATCCAGAAAAGCCCTCAAACATTTATAAATTTAAAAAACCTACTTTTTAAAAAAGATTTAATTTTAAATGATTTCCACACCCAGTGTGGGGCTCGAACTCATAACCCTGAGATCAAGAGTTGCATGCCCCACTGACTGAGTCAGCCAGGTGTCCTCAAAAAAATCACCTCTATGCAATTCATTGTTTAAGAAAGAAATCACAAGAGGGGCACCTGGGTTGCTCAGTGGGTTAAAGCCTCTGCCTTTGGCTCAGGTCATGATCCCAGGGTCCTGGAATAGAGCCCCACATCAGGCTCTCTGCTCAGCGGGGAGCCTGCTTCCTCCTCTCTCTACCTGCCTCTCCGCCTGCCTCTCCGCCTACTTGTAATCTCTGTCTGTCAAATAAATAAAATCTTAAAAAAAAAAAAAAAAGAAAGAAATCACAAGAGAATTTAGAAAATATTTTCAAAAAGTAAGGAAAATGGAAAATTTATGAGGTATAGCTGAGGCAATGCTTAGAGGGAAATTTAGAGTTTTTAATGCTTGGAACAGTAAAGAGATATCAGGGTTCCTGGGTGGCTCAGTCGTTAATTGTCCAACTCTTGATTTCAGCTCAGGTCATGATTTCAGGGTCCTGGGATTGAGCCCAGTGTCAAGCTTGATGCTCAGCATGGAGTTTGCTTAAGATTCTTTCTCTCCCTCTGCCGCACCTCCCAGTTTGTGCACACACTCTCGCTTTCTCTTTCTAAAATTAAAAAATATATTTATATATTTAAAAAGAAAAGATGAGATATGTAAAATCAGTGATCACAGCTACCCCCTTTGGAAGCTGGAAAAATAAGAGGTGAGTGGACCCAATGTAAGCACAGTGAAGGCAAAAAATAGATGAGTGGAAATCAATGCAACAGAAAGCGGTAGAGAAACGTTAATGAACCAAGCATTGATTTTTTTTTTTTTTTTAAGATTTTATTTGACAGAGAGAGAGAGAGAGTGTGTGTGTGTGCACAAGCAGGGGCAGCATCAGGCAGGAGGAGAAGCAGGCTCCCTGCTGAGCAAGGAGCCTAAGGCGGGTCTTGATCCCAGGACTCTGGGATCATGACCTGAGCTGAAGGCATACACTTAACCGACTGAGCCACCCAGGTGTCCTGCATTAATTTTTTTTTTTTTTGAAAAGCTAAATAAAATTGATAAATTCTGGTCAGACTGATCAAATAAGAAGAAATATAGGGATAAATATAAAATCCTGTAGAATTTTAATTTTGGCTTATAATTCCATTTTTTGTTTTTAATACGTGTATAAAGAAATATGCATAAAATAATTATAAATATGTGTTAATGAGTACATGGTATAAGTAACAAAAAGCTGTGAGGAGAGACCTGGAGCTGTAAAGGAGTAGAGGTTTTGTATCCAATTGAAGTTTAAAATATATTGTTGTAACTATAGGATTTGTGTGTGTGTGTGTGTGTGTGTGTGTGTGTGATCTTCCTGGTAACCACAGAGAGAATATACACAAAAAGCTATGAGAAGGGAATCAAAACATGTCACTACAAAAAGTCAACTAAATAGAAAGGGCAGGCAGTAAAGAAGGAAATGAGAGGCAAAGAAGCTATAAGAATACAGAAGATAACAGAATGGCAATAGTCTTTGTCCATCAATAATTGTACTTTATGTGTAAATGTATTAAACTCCATAATGAAAAGTCATGGTGTAGAAGAATCCTACTATATGCTGTTTATAGGAGACTCACTTTAGATCTAAGGACACACACATTGAAATTGAAAGGATGAAAAAAGATATTCCATGTAAATAGTAACCAAAGGAGAGCAGAGGTGTCTATATATCATATAAAATGGACTTTAAATAAACTGTTATGAGACAAAGAAGAACATTATATTATGATAAAAGGTTCAATTCACCAGGAAGATTTAACAATTATAAACATAGATACACCAAACTTCAGAAGTCCTAAATATATGAGGCAAACATTGACAGAACTGAAGAGAGAAATAGCTCTTATAATAATAGTAAGAAACATCAGTACCCCACATTCCCATATTCAATAATGGGTAGAACAATCAGACAGAAGAGTAATTAAGAAATAGGAGACTTGAAAAACTATGGACAAATGGGACCAAGCAGATATACACAGAGCAAATCACCTAACAACTGCAGAATACACATTTTTCTCAAGGGTGCATAGAATATTCTCTAGGGTAAATCATACGGTAGTCTACAAAAATTCTTAATAAATTTTGAAAAATTGAAATTACACAGTATATTTTTCTGATCAAAATATGGGGAAACTAGAAGTCAGTAGCAGAAGTAAAACTGGAAAATTCATAAAGGTATGGAAATTAAATAACTCACTTTGAGCAAGCAATGAGTAAGGAAGAAATCAAAAGGGACATAAGCAAATATCTTGAGATAAATGCAAATGAAAACACAATGAACCAAAACTTGTGAGATTCTGTGAAAGAAGTGCTAAGAGGAAAATTTATAGCTGTAAAAGCTTACATTAAAAAAGAAGAAAGATCTCACATTGACAACCTAAATTTGCATCTTAAGGAACTGGAAAAAGAGAAACAAACTCCAGACTTAGCAGAAAAAAGGAAATAATAAAAATTAAAGCAGTGACAAAAAATGGAGGATGAAGAACATTAGGGAAAAAATAAAACCAAGAGTTGTTTTCTTAAAAAAAAAAAAATCAACATATATGGCAAACCTTTGCTGAATTGACTAGAAAAGAAAGAAAACTCAAATAACTGAAATTGGAAATGGAAGAGGGGATATTACAACTAATTTTATGGAACTGCAAAGGATTATAGGTGAGCATGTTGAGCAAATACATGCCAACAAATGGGATAAACCAGATGAAATGGACAAATTATTGGAAACACAATCTACAAAGAGTGAATCATGAAGAGATAGAAAATCTGAAAAGACCTGTAACTGGTAAGGTGATTGAAGGAATATTTAACAGTCTCATGACAAAGAAAAGCCTAGGACCAGATGGCTTCATGGGTGAATTCTCTCGAGCATCTAAAGAATATTTAACACCAATCCTTATACTCTTCCAAAAAAACTGAAGAGGAGGAAACACTTTCAATTCATGACATGAGGTAAGCATTACCCTGATACCAAAGCCAGACAAAGACACTACTGAAAAACTACAGACCAATTTCCCTGATGAATATTGATGTAAAATTCTTAAAGAAAAAAAAGAAAGAAGGAAAGAAGAAAAGAAAGAAACAAACTAGCAAATAAAATTTGGCAGCACATTAAAAGGATTATATACTGTGACCAAGGGGGATATTCCTGGAATACAAGTTTCAATATATGAAACTCAATCAATATAATACTTGCATTAATAGAATGACAGGAAAAAACCACATGATCATCTCATTTGATGCAGAAAGGTATCTGACAAAATTTAATACCCTTTCATGATAAAAAAAAATACTTAACAAACTAGGAATAGAAGGAAATTATCTCAAAATATTAGTCCACATATGAAAAGCAGATAGCCAACATCATACTTAATGTTGAAATACAGACTTTCCTCTAAGGTCAGGAACAGGACAATGATTCCCACTCTTGTCACTTCTATTCAACACAATACTAGAAGTTCTAGCCAGAGCAAGTAGGCAAGAAAAAGAAATAAAAGGGAACCAAATTGAAAAGAAAGAAGTCCTCTCTATTCACAGGTGACATGATTTTGTGCATAGAAAACCATACATATCCCATAAAAAACTATTAGAACTAATAAATTCAACAAAGCAGTGGGATAAAAAAACAACACACAAAAAAATCAGTTGTATTTTTTATACACTAATAATAAGCAATCTGAAATAGAATTAAGAAAACCATTCCATTTACAATAGCCTCAAAAAAGAATAAAATACTTAGGAATAAGCTTAATTAAAGAGGTGAAAAGCTATAAAATGTTGCAGAAAGAAATTAAAGAAGACACTAGAAATGGAAATACATCCTGTGCTCATGAAGACTTAATATGTGAAGATGCCAATACTCCTCAAAGTGACATATGAATCCAATGCAATACTATCAAGATTCCAGTGACATGTTTTTTTCCCCTCCAGAAATACAAAAATCCATCCAAAAATTCATATGGAATCTCAAGTGACAATGAATAGCCAAAACAATCCTGGAAAAGAAGAGTTCTCACTCTTCCTGATTTCAAAATTTATTGCAAAGCCACAGTAATCAAAACAGTGGTATTAGCCTAAAGACATATATATATATAGAATAACATACTGGAATAGATACCCCAGAAATAAACCCTTGTATATATGACCAAATTGTTTTTGTCAAGGGTGCCAAGAGCACTCATTAGGAAAAGGACAGCTTTTTCAACAAACTGTGTGGGGAAAACTGGATGCAAAACACATTCAAAAGAATCAAGGTGGACTTTTACCTTATACTGTATACAAAAATTAACTCAAAATGGATCAAAGACCTAAACATAAGAGCTACAACTATAAGACTTTTAGTTGAAAATATAGGGGAGAAGCTTCACAAAAGTGGATTTGGCAATGATTTATTGGATATGACACCAAAAGCAAAGAAAAATAGATGAATTGAATTACATCAAAATTAAAAACATTTGCATATCGAAGGATGTAATCAACAGAATGAAAAGACATCCCATGCAATGGGAGAAAATATTTGCAAATTGAAAAACGGTTAATTTTCATAACAAATTAAAAAATTCTACAACTTGGGATGCCTGGGTAGCTCAGTCAGTTAGGCATCCAGCTTTTGATTTTGGCTCAGGTCATGATCTTGGCGTGATGGTACTGAGCCCTGAGTTGGGCCCCAAGCTCATCTTGGAGTCTGCTTAAGATTCTTTCCTTCTCCCTCTGCCCTTCCGCCCCCCTGGCTCACACATGTGTGCCCTCACTCTTAAAAGAACAAAACAAACAAAAAACTTCTACAACTCCATGACAACAACAAAAAACTACCTTGTCAAAAAATGGGCGAAATAACTTGAATAGACATTTCTCCAAAGAAGATAGGCAAATGGCCAATAAAACACATGAAAAGATGCTTAACATCAGTAATCATTCTGGAAATGCAAATCAAAAACATACCAAGATATCACCTCACACTTATTAAGATAACTGCAATTTAAAAAAAGAGCCCCAGAAATTGTTAGCAAGGATGTGGAGATATTGAGACCCTTGTGCGCTATTGGTGGAAATGTAAAATGGTATAGGCTACTGTGAAAAATAATATGGCAATTCCTCAAATAAACTAAAAATAATTACCATATGATTGAACAAACCCAAAAGAATTGAAAATAGGAACTTGAACAGTGATTTGTACACCCACGTTCATGATATTATTTGCACAGCCAAAATGTGGAAGAATTCCAAGTGTTCATTAGTTGATGAATGGGAAGAAAACGTGGTATATACATAAAATGGAAGATAAGTGAGCCTTAAAAAGGAAGGAAATTTGGACACGTTACAGCATGGATGAAACTTGAAGATGTTATGCTAGGGAGAATAGGCCAATCACAAAAAGATAAATAATGTATGTTTCCACTTCTGTGAGTTACCAAAAGTAGTCAGATTTGTGAAGGCAAAGAGTAGAATGGTGTTTGCCAAAGGCTGTAGGCAGAGAGGAATGGGGAGTTATTTAATGGGTAAGAGTTTCAGTATGGGAAGATGAAAACATTCTAGAGATGGATGGTAATGATGGGTGCACAGCAATATGCATGTACTGTTTTTTTTTTTAAAGATTTTATTTGTTAGAGAGAGGGTGTGAAAGCATAAGCTGGGGGAGGAGCAGAAGGAGAGGGACAAGCAGACTCCATGCTCAGTACGGAGCTGGGTGCAGGGCTTGACTCCAGGACCCTAAGATCATGCCCTGAGCCAAAACCAAGAGTCCAATGCCTAGCCCACTGAGTCACTCAGGTACCCCTATGAATGCACTTAATGCCACTGAATTGTATACTTAAAAATTGTTAGACAGTAAATTTTATGTTATATGTATTTTGCCACGATTGAAAATAAAAAAAAACCCACAAATTAACCGTATCAAGAATGAAAAGGAGACACCATATGGATCCTGCACACATTAAGAATATAATAAGAGAATAATATAAATAATTTTGTATCACTGAAAACTTTGAGTAAGTAGACACGTTCCCTGAAAGACAAAGAACCAATAATGACTCAAGAAGAAATGGGAAATTTGAATGGCCCTGTTATCTACCAAGGAAACTTACTTCGTAATTAACCACCTTTCCACTAAGAAATCTCCAAACCCAGGTGGCTTCCTTGGTGAATTTTATCAAGCTTTTATGGAAGAAATATCCTACATGAAATTTTTCCAGGAAATAGAGGAAGAAGGAATACTTCCCAACTGATTTTGTTAATTCAGTGTTATGTTGTTTCCAAAAGAAGACAAAGACATTATAAGAACATAAAACTGCAAACTGGTATGCAGTATGTTTAAATCAAGAACACTTAAACATTCTTAATTAGCAAATTGTATGCAGAAGGAGGATAAAAAGGATAATATATCGTGAATGTATGGGGTTTTTCTCAGGAATATGAAGGTTTTTGGCACTTGAAAATCTATATATTTCATCACATAAACAAGAAAGAAAAATCATGTCACCATCTCAATGGATGCAGAAAAAATATTTAACAAAATGCAACAACCATCCATGATAAAAACTCTCAGCAAATTAGGAATAGAGGGGAACTTCCCCTGCTTGATTTAAGTTATCCATTAAAAACAAAAGCAATTAAGAATGAAAAGAAATTAAGGAAAGAAAAGAAAGAGGACTTAACATTCCTGATTTTTAGAATTAAAGCTACAGTAATAGAGATATCAGTGTTGGTGAGAAGATAGATAAAGCCATAGATTAGAACAGAAATTCTAGAAATACATCTGCACATATATGTTCGGTTGATTTCCCACAAAGACGGAATGGAATAAAAGGAATTAAATCAAATTATGGGGGAACAACTGGATATCCATATGGGAAAAAATGAAATGGGTCATAGACTTAAATGAAAATGCTTAACACCAGAGAACTTTTTTTTTTTTTCCAAGATTTATTTATTTATTTGAGAGAGGGAGGGGAAGAGAGAGAGAGAGCAAGCTAGGGGGAGAGGCAGAGGGAGAAGCAGACTCCCCACTGAGGAGGGAGCCTGATGTGGGGCTTGATCCCAGGACCCTGGGATCATGACCTGAACTGAAGGAAGACAACTGGCCGACTGAGCCACCCAGGTGCCCCAAAACTAGAGAACATTTAAGAGAAAACAGAAAGATCTTGATGACCTATGAGTAGGCAAAGATTTCTAAAATAGGATATTAAAAAAAAAAACCCACAATGAAGAAATAAGTTATAAACTGGACTATCAAAATGGAAACTTTTTTCTTTGAAAGACATCATTTGGAAAATAACCTGACAAGGCACAGAATGGGAGAAAAGATTCTAAATACAAGTATCTGACAAAGGGCTTGTGTCTAGAAGATGTGAGGAACTCTTTACAATTCAACAAATAGTAGATAACCCAATATGCAAAAGATTTTACAGGTACCTCACAAAAGAAAATATATCAATAACTAATAGACATGTGTGAAAAGATGGTGAGCATCATACTTGATCAGAGGAATGACCATGACCAAGTACAATGTGACACCACCAAACACACATTCAAATGGCTGAAATGATAAAGACTGTGAAAGCCACATATGGTGATGATGTGATCAAATGGGAAGGCTCATACAGTGTTACTGGGAATGTAAAATGGCACAATCACTTTGGAAAACAGTTTGTCACTTTCTTAAAAAGTTCAGGATAGCTTACCATATGACCCCATAATTCTGTTATTTAGTCAAGAGAAATGAAAACGTATGCCCAAGTAAATAGTTGAATGTTCATAGCAGCTTTTTTCATAGTATCCGAAATGTGGAGACAATCTACATGTCCATCAGCACATGAATAAATATGCAAATTATGGTTCATTTATAAAAGGGAATACTGATCAGTAAAGATAAGTGAACTTTAAAAAAAAAGATTTATTTATTTGAGAGAGAGAGACAGACAGCATGTGAGCAAGTGGAAGGAGGGGCAGAGGGAGAGTATCTTTCAGGAAGACTCCCCCTGCGGGCCGTCTCACAACCCATGAGTTCATGACCTGAGCTGAAACCAAGAGTTGGAGGCTTAACCAACTGAGCCACCCAGCTGGCCCAGGAAATGAATTTTTGATACATGTAACAATATGGCGGAATCTCAAAAACATTTTCCTCAGTGAGAGAAGCCAGATATACCAATGTATATGCTGTTTGATTCCATATACATGAGATTCTACTAAATGGAGGTTGTCTGGGAACAGAAGATTGATAACAAAGGAGCTCAAGGGAACTTTTAGGTGCAATGGAAAGAATCTGTATCTTTATTGTGGTGGTTATACGGGTATTTACCAAAACTCATCAAACTCTACCTTTTAAATGAATACAGTTTAATTGTACATAAATTATACCTCAATAAACTTAATAAAAATCAGGGATGCCTGGGTGGCTCCATTGGTTAAGCGTCTGCCTTGGGCTCAGGTCATGATTCCAGGGTCCTGGATTGAGTCCCACATTGGGCTCCCTGCTCAGTGGGAAGCCTGCTTCTCCCTCTGCCTGCCGCTCCCCTTCTTTTGCTCTCTCTCTGAAAAATAAATAAATAAAATCTTTCAAAAAACTTAATAAAAATCATATCCAGGTGTAGTTGAGGCTTCCTTGGAGTGCCTTCCTGTCTAAACACCTGTGAACTAAAGGATCAAGTTATTCCCCCCACCCCCAGCCATCCAGCCAGCACATGGTAGAAGGCTGGAGAACTCCCATTCAAAAACCAGGGAGGGGGCGCCTGGGTGGCTCAGTGGGTTAAAGCCTCTGCCTTCGGCTCGGGTCATGATCCCAGGGTCCTGGGATTGAGCCCCGCATCAGGCTCTCTGCTTGGCGGGGAGCCTGCTTCCTCCTCTCTCTCTCTGCCTGCCTCTCTGCCTACTTGTAATCTCTGCCTGTCAAATAAATAAATAAAATCTTAAAAAAAAAACAAAAACAAAAACCAGGGAGAACAAGAAATACGTAGTGATGACAATTCTATAGGAGTTCTGACATCTAGCCAGGCATTTGTTGCCTGTTTCTTGATTAGGATTTAATGCTCCTTCCCAGCTCTTTGCTTTTCTGTCCTTGGGCACTTGGGTTTTCCCTCTGAACTGTGTGTGTGTGTGTGTGTGTGTGTGTGTGTGTGTGTGTGTGTGTATTTTTTAAGTTATAAGGAATGATTTTCTTTAAGCTGAGTAGTTTCCCAGCTTGCCTCCTGTTTGTAGGAATTTGGAGAATCAAGTATCTCTTTTCATTTTGAATTCTGTCCCTTTCACATGAAGCTAGTCTGATTCCTTGGTTTTGAGGCTGTCTGTGACCTTTGCCTTTCCTAGGCATATGGTTTCTTATAAGCCCTAGCTGTCAGAAGTGATCACCTACATTGATTTTTAGCTTCCTCTCAAGAGCAAGGAAATCCATCCCTGACTCTGGATTTTTGGAGTTTGACTTTGTTCCTCTACTTTGGGGAACTTTGGTTCCCTACTAATTCTCCAGAGTCATACTTTCTGCTGTCTCTAGTTGTTTCTGGAACCAGAACCTGGCAGACCTTTAGTTTCTGTCATTTTCATGGCATTGCATTTTTGTTCTAGCAAAAAGTGGCATGCAGTCTTGACTGGTACTGTCATTACTATTTCTTTAATTATTATTTCCCCAGTTTCTGTCTTATTTATTCCTTCTGGAATTCATATTTTTTTGATGTTAGAGATTGTGAATCTTTCTACCTTATCTGTTGTGTTTTTTCATTTATTATAATTATCTGTTTATTTTTTCCTTTGTGTTATCTGAATATTTCTTGAACCAGTTTAATTCACTGATTTGATTTTATGCTATATTTAATCTGCTATTCTCTTCTTCCATTATGATTTTAAAATTACCAAATTTTACCAAAATTTAAAATTACCAAATCATGTTTTTCATTTGTAAGCACAATTTTTATGATCATGGATTATTCATTTTCTTTTTTACATCTGAAATATCCACTTGAATGACACTGGAAACACAAAAATACATTTAGAAGCTTCCCTTTATATATATAAATATATATGGTAAGTTTCTTTGTAGGAGGACATTTGATTGATCTTCCTTTAGGCTTTTAAATCTTACATGTCCTGTGTCTTATCTCTCTATTTTATGGGGACAAGTTTTTGTTTCTCTAGTATTTGGAATCAGGAATAATGCTGAGAGAATGGTTCTGGATTCCTGTTGAAATATTTTAGCATTAGGAAAAAGTGAAAAAGAAAAATTTATATTTCCTACAGTTTTATTCCTTCTGAGGAGGAGAGAGGCATTTACATGTCAGGAAACTTACTAACATGCTTGCTGTGTTAGTTTCAGTACCCTGAAATTGATCAAGCCACAGTCCCTCTCTTCTCATTGATGCAAGTACCATAACCATGAACTCATGTGAATATGTCCCTGTACCAGGTACTCTATGAGCACCATGCCTTGCTATTCTGTGTGGTAGACAGTACCTGTTATTCCTGAAGAGGCTTACAGGGTTGAGACTTTTCTCCTATCTTCTCTCTCACTGTCACCCTAACCTCCAGCCCCATCACTGTGAGTCTGAACTATCTACTTTGAGTTCCAGTTAATGGTGTTTCCAGCTGGAGACAGTCCCAGTGGCAAGAAACTAAACTTCTGTGCCTAATGTCCTGTCATCCAGATTTTAGCAGTGGTAAGCCCTCCTTCATTAGTTGTCTCAACTGCTTGCACAAGAAACTGGCTTCCGCAGTGCCTCTGCTTTATTTGGCCTGAGTTGGAGCATGTTTTAGGGACGATAAAATGTATTTAGTTTTGGACACTAAATTGAATTGAAAGTCAGTAGGGCTTTTCAGTTTGTATTTGTAATGGGGTTGGAGGCCGAGAGAGAGCAATTTGGGTTGGAAATGTAGATCTGGTAACCAGAGGTCCTTGTTATTTGAAAAACAGATAGTCGTTTTATTAGCACTTTGGATTGTCCAGAGGGAATGCGTGTAAAAGGGAATAAACAAGGTTAGACCCAGAACCTCAAGATTATAGCATGGTTGGGGTGTGCAGGGAAGGAAAAGCTGCTAAAGGTTATTGTGAAGGAGATTTCTGAAGGATTGAATGAGAACTGGGGAAGAATGTTTCTACGGAGCCAGTGAATGTGGCATCTTTTTTTTTTTTTTTTTTTTTTTATTTAACTTTTTTTTTTTTTTTTAATTTTATTTTTCATAAACATATAATATCTTTTTATCCCCAGGGGTACAGGTCTGTGAATCGCCAGGTTTACACACTTCACAGCACTCACCATAGCACATACCCTCCCCAATGTCCATAATCCCACCCCCCCACACCCCCCCATTAACCCTCAGTTTGTTTTGTGAGATTAAGAGTCACTTATGGTTTGTCTCCCTCCCAATCCCATCTTGTTTCATTTACTCTTCTCCTCCCCCCTTAACCCCCCATGTTGCATCTCCTCTCCCTCATATCAGGGAGATCATATGATAGTTGTCTTTCTCCGATTGACTTATTTCGCTAAGCATGATACCCTCTAGTTCCATCCACGTCATCGCAAAAGGCAAGATTTCATTTCTTTTGATGGCTGCATAGTATTCCATTGTGTATATATACCACATCTTCTTTATCCATTCGTCTGTTGATGGACATCTAGGTTCTTTCCATAGTTTGGCTATTGTAGACATTGCTGCTATAAACATTCGGGTGCACGTGCCCCTTCGGATCACTACGTTTGTATCTTTAGGGTAAATACCCAGCAGTGCAATTGCTGGGTCATAGGGTAGCTCTATTTTCAACATTTTGAGGAACCTCCATGCTGTTTTCCAGAGTGGCTGCACCAGCCTGCATTCCCACCAACAGTGTAGGAGGGTTCCCCTTTCTCCGCATCCTCGCCAGCATCTGTCATCTCCTGACTTGTTAATTTTAGCCATTCTGACTGGTGTGAGGTGGTATCTCATTGTGGTTTTGATTTGTATTTCCCTGATGCCGAGTGATGTGGAGCACTTTTTCATGTGTCTGTTGGCCATCTGGATGTCTTCCTTGCAGAAATGTCTGTTCATGTCTTCTGCCCATTTCTTGATTGGATTATTTGTTCTTTGGGTGTTGAGTTTGCTAAGTTCTTTATAGATTCTGGACACTAGCCCTTTATCCGATATGTCATTTGCAAATATCTTCTCCCATTCTGTCAGTTGTCTTTTGGTTTTGTTAACTGTTTCCTTTGCTGTGCAAAAGCTTTTGATCTTGATGAAATCCCAATAGTTCATTTTTGCCCTTGCTTCCCTTGCCTTTGGCGATGTTCCTAGGAAGATGTTGCTGCGGCTGAGGTCGAAGAGGTTGCTGCCTGTGTTCTCCTCAAGGATTTTGATGGATTCCTTTCTCACATTGAGATCCTTCATCCATTTTGAGTCTATTTTCGTGTGTGGTGTAAGGAAATGATCCAATTTCATTTTTCTGCATGTGGCTGTCCAATTTTCCCAACACCATTTGTTGAAGAGGCTGTCTTTTTTCCATTGGATATTCTTTCCTGCTTTGTCGAAGATTAGTTGACCATAGAGTTGAGGGTCTATTTCTGGGCTCTCTATTCTGTTCCATTGATCTATGTGTCTGTTTTTGTGCCAGTACCATGCTGTCTTGATGATGACAGTTTTGTAATAGAGCTTGAAGTCTGGAATTGTGATGCCACCAACTTTGGCTTTCTTCTTCAATATTGCTTTGGCTATTCGAGGTCTTTTCTGGTTCCATATAAATTTCAGGATTATTTGTTCCATTTCTTTGAAAAAAATGGATGGTACTTTGATAGGAATTGCATTAAATGTGTAGATTGCTTTAGGTAGCATAGACATTTTCACAATATTTATTCTTCCAATCCAGGAGCATGGAACATTTTTCCATTTCTTTGTGTCTTCCTCAATTTCTTTCATGAGTACTTTATAGTTTTCTGTGTATAGATTCTTAGTCTCTTTGGTTAGATTTATTCCTAGGTATCTTATAGTTTTGGGTGCAATTGTAAATGGGATGGACTCCTTAATTTCTCTTTCTTCTGTCTTGTTGTTGGTGTAGAGAAATGCAACTGATTTCTGGGCATTGATTTTATATCCTGACACTTTACTGAATTCCTGTACAAGTTCTAGCAGTTTTGGAGTGGAGTCTTTTGGGTTTTCCACATATAGTATCATATCATCTGCAAAGAGTGATAGTTTGACTTCTTCTTTGCTGATTTGGATGCCTTTAATTTCCTTTTGTTGTCTGATTGCTGAGGCTAGGACTTCTAGTACTATGTTGAATAGCAGTGGTGATAATGGACATCCCTGCCGTGTTCCTGACCTTAGCAGAAAAGCTTTCAGTTTTTCTCCATTGAGAATGATATTTGCAGTGGGTTTTTCATAGATGGCTTTGATAATATTGAGGTATGTGCCCTCTATCCCTACACTTTGAAGAGTTTTGATCAGGAAGGGATGCTGTACTTTGTCAAATGCTTTTTCAGCATCTATGGAGAGTATCATATGGTTCTTGTTCTTTCTTTTATTAATGTGTTGTATCACATTGATTGATTTGCGGATGTTGAACCAACCTTGCAGCCCTGGAATAAATCCCACTTGGTCGTGGTGAATAATCCTTTTAATGTACTGTTGAATCCTATTGGCTAGTATTTTGGCGAGAATTTTTGCATCTGTGTTCATCAAGGATATTGGTCTGTAGTTCTCTCTTTTGATGGGATCCTTGTCTGGTTTTGGGATCAAGGTGATGCTGGCCTCATAAAATGAGTTTGGAAGTTTTCCTTCCATTCCTATTTTTTGGAACAGTTTCAGGAGAATAGGAATTAGTTCTTCTTTAAATGTTTGGTAGAATTCCCCCGGGAAGCCATCTGGCCCTGGGCTTTTGTTTGTTTGGAGATTTTTGATGACTGTTTCAATCTCCTTACTGGTTATGGGTCTGTTCAGGCTTTCTATTTCTTCCTGGTTCAGTTGTGGTAGTTTATATGTCTCTAGGAATGCATCCATTTCTTCCAGATTGTCAAATTTGTTGGCGTAGAGTTGCTCATAGTATGTTCTTATAATTGTCTGTATTTCTTTGGTGTTCGTTGTGATCTCTCCTCTTTCATTCATGATTTTATTTATTTGGGTCCTTTCTCTTTTCTTTTTGATAAGTCTGGCCAGGGGTTTATCGATCTTATTAATTCTTTCAAAGAACCAGCTCCTAGTTTCGTTGATTTGTTCTATTGTTTTTTTGGTTTCTATTTCATTGATTTCTGCTCTGATCTTTATGATTTCTCTTCTCCTGCTGGGTTTAGGGTTTCTTTCTTGTTCTTTCTCTAGCTCTTTTAGGTGTAGGGTTAGGTTGTGTACCTGAGACCTTTGTTGTTTCCTGAGAAAGGCTTGTACCGCTATATATTTTCCTCTCAGGACTGCCTTTGTCGTGTCCCACAGATTTTGAACCGTTGTGTTTTCATTATCATTTGTTTCCATGAATTTTTTCAACTCTTCTTTAATTTCCTGGTTGACCCATTCATTCTTTAGAAGGATGCTGTTTAGTCTCCATGTAATTGGGTTCTTTCCAAATTTCCTCTTGTGATTGAGTTCTAGCTTCAGAGCATTGTGGTCTGAAAATATGCAGGGAATGATTCCAATCTTTTGATAACGGTTGAGACCTGATTTAGGACCGAGAATATGATCTATTCTGGAGAATGTTCCATGTGCACTAGAGAAGAATGTGTATTCTGTTGCTTTGGGATGAAATGTTCTGAATATATCTGTGATGTCCATCTGGTCCAGTGTGTCATTTAAGGCCTTGATTTCCTTGTTGATCTTTTGCTTGGATGATCTGTCCATTTCAGTGAGGGGAGTGTTAAAGTCCCCTACGATTATTGTATTATTGTCGATGTATTTCTTTAATTTTGTTATTAATTGGTTTATATAGTTGGCTGCTCCCATGTTAGGGGCATAGATATTTAAAATTGTTAGATCTTCTTGTTGGACAGTTCCTTTGAGTATGATATAGTGTCCTTCCTCATCTCTTATTATAGTCTTTGGCTTAAAATCTAATTGATCTGATATAAGGATTGCCACTCCTGCTTTTTTCTGATGTCCATTAGCATGGTAAATTCTTTTCCACCCCCTCACTTTAAATCTGGAGGTGTCTTCAGGTTTAAGATGAGTTTCTTGTAGGCAACATATAGATGGGTTTTGTTTTTTTATCCATTCTGATACCCTGTGTCTTTTGATTGGGGCATTTAGCCCATTAACATTCAGGGTAAGTATTGAGAGATAAGAATTTAGTGCCATTGTATTGCCTGTAAGGTGACTTATTGTATATTGTGTCTGTTCCTTTCTGATCTACTACTTTTAGGGTCTCTCTTTGCTTAGAGGACCCCTTTCAATATTTCCTGTAGAGCTGGTTTGGTATTTGCAAATTCTTTCAGTTTTTGTTTGTCCTGGAAGCTTTTAATCTCTCCTTCTATTTTCAATGATAGCCTAGCTGGATATAGTATTCTTGGCTGCATGTTTTTCTCGTTTAGTACTCTGAATATATCATGCCAGCTCTTTCTGGCCTGCCAGGTCTCTGTGGATAAGTCTGCTGCCAATCTAATATTTTTACCATTGTATGTTACAGACTTCTTTTCCCGGGCTGCTTTCAGGATCTTCTCTTTGTCACTAAGACTTGTAAATTTTACTATTAGGTGACGGGGTGTGGACCTATTCTTATTGATTTTGAGGGGGGTTCTCTGAATCTCCTGGATTTTGATGCTTGTTCCCTTTGCCATATTGGGGAAATTCTCTCCAATAATTCTCTCCAATATACCTTCTGCTCCCCTCTCTGTTTCCTCTTCTTCTGGAATCCCAATGATTCTAATGTTATTTCGTCTTATGGTGTCACTTATCTCTCGAATTCTCCCCTCATGGTCCAGTAGCTGTTTGTCCCTCTTTTGCTCAGCTTCTTTATTCTCTGTCATTTGGTCTTCTATATCGCTAATTCTTTCTTCTGCCTCATTTATCCTAGCAGTGAGAGCCTCCATTTTTGATTGCACCTCATTAATAGCTTTCTTGATTTCAACTTGGTTAGATTTTAGTTCTTTTATTTCTCCAGAAAGGGCTTTTATATCTCCCGAGAGGGTTTCTCTAATATCTTCCATGCCTTTTTCAAGCCCGGCTAGAACCTTGAGAATCGTCATTCTAAACTCTAGATCTGACATATTACCAATGTCTGTATTGATTAGGTCCCTAGCCTTTGGTACTGCCTCTTGTTCTTTTTTTTGTGGTGAATTTTTCCGCCTTGTCATTTTGTCTAGATAAGAGCAGATGAAGGAGCAAGTAAAATACTAAAAGGGTGGCAACAACCCCAGGAAAATATGCTTTAGCCAAATCAGAAGAGATCCCAAATCGTGAGGGGGAGAAAGGGGATAAAAAGAGGTTCAGAAAGAAGGAAAAAAAAAAAGAGAGAGAGAGAGAAAAGAAAAAAAAAAGAAAGAAACAATTAAAAAAAGAAAACCAATAAAGAAAAAAAAATATAAAAAG
>NW_019154141.1:6135232-6167871 GCF_002288905.1 Enhydra lutris kenyoni | reverse complement strand
AAAAAGGAAAAAAAAATATATATATATATTAGATAAACTAGTTAAAAAACGTTAAAAAAAAAAGGAAAGGGTAAAAGTTAAAAAAATTTAGCAGAAGAAGAAAAATAAATTGAAAAAAAAAGAAAAAGAAAAAAAATTAAATTAACTGCAAGGCTAAAGAATCATGGGGAGAAAGCCATGAGTTCCGTGCTTTGCTTTCTCCTCCTTTGGAATTCCGCTGCTCTCCTTGGTATTGAAACTGCACTCCTTGGTAGGTGAATCTGGTCCTGGCTGGGCTTCTTGTTGATCTTCTGGGGGAGGGGCCTGTTGTAGTGATTCTCAAGTGTCTTTGCCCCAGGCGGAGTTGCACCGCCCTTACCAGAGGCCGGGCTGAGTAATCCGCTCGGGTTTGCTTTCGGGAGCTTTTGTTCCCTGAGCGCTTTCCGTAGAGTTCCGGAGGGCGGGAATGAAAATGGCGGCCTCCCGGTCTCCGGCTCGGAGGAGCCGAGAGCCCGGGGCCCCACTCCTCAGTGCGCCCTCAGAGAACAGCGCCGATTTACTCCCGTCACCCTGCCTCCGGCCGCGCTCCGAGCTGACCGAGCCTGCGACCGGTTCAAGGTAACCCCGAGCTTAGAGCTTACTCCTCGGCTCTGTCTCTGTAGCCGGCTTTCCTGTTCTAATACCTGTAAGCTCTGCGACACTCAGACACCCCCGATCCTTCTGTGACCCTGCGGGACCTGAGGCCACGCTGACCCTGCGTGGGCTTCACCCCGGTTAAGCCTCTGGAGCGATGTCCCTCAGCGGAACAGACTTTTAAAAGTCCCAATTTTGTGCTCCGTTGCTCCGCCGCTTGCCGGGAGCCGGCCCCTCCCCCCGCGGTCTATCTTCCCGTCGCTTTGGATTCACTTCTCCGCCCGTCCTACCTTTCAGAAAGTGGTTGATTTTCTGTTTCTAGAGTTGCTGTTCTTCTTCTCTTCGATCTCCCGTTGGATTTGTAGGTGTTTGCAATCTTTAGATAAGCTATCTAGCTGATCTCCCGCTACCTGAAGTAGTCTCAGCCTGCTACTTCTCCGCCATCTTGACTCCTCCCCCTGAATGTGGCATCTTTAAAACACTGTACCTAATGTTTTAGTGAGATCCACTAGGGTAAGGACAGATAGCAGCTCATTTGCTTGAGCAGCTAGGAGATCGTTGATGACTTATTATAGCACTTTCAGGATGAGTAGAAGTCAGATTGCAGTTGATTGAAAAGTGTATGGCAGGTTAGGACATGGATCTAGTAACTTACTTTGAAAATTTATTGTGAAGGGAAAGAAGTAGATTGGTACAGAGGACAGCTACAAGTGAATTAAAGGATATGTTGTTTTATGTATGCACCCTGTGTAATAAATAGATAAATGTTTCAGTCCTCCTTTTTTATTAATATTTTCTATGAGAATTTCTCTTAATATTTAAGCATTTTTCAATTTTTAAGTTAGCTCTTTTTATGATTGTTTAATCTATTCTTAAAGAAGGACAGGCCACTGCTTAGTATGGTGTATCAGGTTGCCTCTTCCCACATCCTTAGTTTTAACTGTTTATATCAGCACAAGCACATGGGTTAATGAAGTTATTCTCAAAATATTACTTTATCTATTTTTCTGATTTGTTTTTAAGTATTTGGATAACCCGGGGTATTGGTATAACAAATTAATAGCTTTCTTTAAAACAGCTTTTTCAGACATTTTACATTACTTAGTAACTAGTCTAAGGAATGTTATTCTTTTGGTGTTACTAACAAAAACACATTCATTGTCATCTTGTCTTTTTCAACTACTATTCTGTCTTTGGGAATACTTTGTATGGACCAGTATTTGTGAAGGGAATCCTGATAGGGCTTGTGGTTAAAAGTTAGTGACTTTACCTCATTCTTTAATGGTTGATTTCCATTTTATGTATCTTGAAGGAGCTGTTCAGAGCATAGATAATCATAATAATGAAACATTCATTGAAGTAGCTTGAGTAAAAATATATGAGAGACTCCAGGCTAAAGCAGAATATTGAGAATGATATTTTTAAATTACATTTTATATTGGAGAAAAGCCTTTTTGTTCAAATTCATTTGGAAGCTTAAATCATTTTCCTATTTAACTGCACTTATAACATTTTACCTGATTTAATGTGGTGTATTTTAAATTTAAGACTGATTTATCTGTACTTTCTGACATGGTTTCAAATTAATCCAAATTTTCAGTACATGAGGATTTTTAAATTTTATGTATCTAATGGCTTCATCTTGAAGTACAACGGGAATCAATAAAACCTACTAACCTTTAAAAACAATTATCCTCTCCAAGAATATATGTTTCATTTTTCTCTTGTTCTCTACTTAGGAAAAGAGGGAGGAAGAAGAAAAGATTTAAATACATGTAGTTTATAATAGTTCCACTTAAAAATAGCATTTGTTTATAAGCAAGTCTGTGGCATTTAGGTGACATTTTATTTATACTTAAATGAAATTAAATGTGAGAATTACAAATGGTCGTTGTATGCCTTTTTTCTTTGCTATGGAAGCATCATTGTTAAATATAAAAAATCATGTCATTTCCAAAAGAAAAAAATTAGTAGTCCTAGATTTGAATGCCCTGTGTCTTCTGAATTTCCCCCATTCTGACTGTTACTGTTTTGGTCTGTTAGTAGGGAACCATACACTGCGAAGCTCCAAATGCGATCCCATTCTATGAGTCCAACCTCCAGAGAAGATGGACAAAATATTACCCCAAAGAGTTGTGTAAGATCAGATTCTACTTTCTTTTGTTTGTTATTTTAAAATAACTCCACAAATTTTTAGTTTCAGGTTTGTCAAAGTTCCAACAATTACTTAAAAACATTGCATACAATGTAAGGGTTTTGGTGAACACTCCAATATCAAAGAACATGGTGCGTTTGGTATACTCCATAGTGTTCCTTCTGCTTTCGTAATGGTTCTGAGGCATCCCATGAAGCAGTGTATTGTTTCTTTTGTGCATCGAAGAATAACTTTGGAAAGCTTCATTTTTTAGCTGTTTTTTTTCCCTTTTCCCTTTTACTTTATGTGTGTGTGTGTGTGTGTGTGTGTGTATATGTATACACACACACATATGTATTTATATATATATATATATATATATATATATATATATACATATATATGATCTGACACCCAGTGGTCATACATTTAAGAAACTGAGATTAACT
Source organism: Enhydra lutris kenyoni (assembly GCF_002288905.1). Taxonomy (NCBI): domain Eukaryota; kingdom Metazoa; phylum Chordata; class Mammalia; order Carnivora; family Mustelidae; genus Enhydra; species Enhydra lutris. The sequence continues at coordinate 6,164,676 of NW_019154141.1, read as the reverse complement.
TGTAGCGAAGTAGGGGATACTGCATTTTTGCTGAAGTTGAGCTGTTTATGTCCTAAAATGTGAATGCCTCTTTTGCAACTCATTGCTTATCACAGTTTTGGTTTGAACAAGGTGCTAGTGAGCATTCCAGTTAGCTTTCTAGAGAGAAGAATTTTGCCTGCTTACTCTGGCCTTCTTGCGTAACTCTGGCTGGTCTTGGGTTACATGACTTGGAGTTACAAGGAGATCATGTGTGATGCGTGACTGTTCAGCACATATTGCTCTAAACATAACTCACTGCATTCTCTCCAGTGATAGTTTGCAACTTTGGAAAATATTTTAAGGGCAGCGTATTTTAAATATTTGTGGGCTTATTATCAACCATTACATTTACTCAAAATAAACAAGGCAGGTGCCTTTTCTTAAGACGTTCTTCTTTACAAAGAAAAACGTGCAAGAAGCGGGGACCTGCAGTAGAAACAATAATGAATTTTAATAGAGTATGTGTAATAAATCAACATTTTGTTCAATAGAAATTTGGAGATAATAAGATATGGGGAACATTTTAGTATATTTTTTCATCATTTCAGGGTAAGTGATCATAGGTAAATAGATTTGTTTATTAGTAGTGAGGTTTTCTAAAAGTGTGGACATGGTGTGCCAACAAATTTAATTTCAAAATACATTTTTTGGCTGTACTGTAATATATACGTTATTATTTTATGCAGATATACCTTTCTAAGGTTTTAGAGCTTTTAGATCATTGTCCATTTCTGGGCACAGATTTTAGGCTGTGCTCGGTTGCAGTTTTAATCTGCTCTGATAAATGTGTAATATAATAAGTTATATGGGAGGGGAAAAGCGTGCAATTTTAATTTTTTAAAAAAGTAAAATTTCACCATAATTGTATTCTCATGATGTGAATCCAAAGCTTATTTCTCTTTATATTCAGTGTATGAATGAGAATTAATTTAAGAACAAAGAGCTTCTTGGACATCAACACAAACTTCCCTGTTAACTAATTTTAAGGATTATAAATAATTCATCTTTTCAAGTGTTTCCCCACCCCCCTTTAAAGCTACTGTGGTATACCACAATTAAAACTTTTTGTAAAAGAACTTAAAGAGAAGAATCTGGATTAATTTTTAAAATATTCTTTTGATGTGTAGGAGTTTTTTTTTTTTTTTTGAAATCTAGTTACTGTGTGAATATATTGTGAAGGCACCTCATAGCCCTAAGCAGCTATAATAAACAGTCATTACTTAGAACTGAGAACTCTAGCTCAGCTGTAACTTAAACCTTTCCTTTGAGGGCAATGCAGCACTACCAGAAAAGCACACAAAACTCTGATTACTCTGAATGACATATATTTTGTCCTGTTTTCTGTCTTTTCTTTCCTTCTTTCCTCTCACTATCCCTCTCTTCTTCCTTCCTTTTCTCTGCTATTTCTTCCTTCCCTCTTTCCTTCCCCTGCTTCTTCTCTTTTGTCTTTTGTCTTTCAGGAAGCTCATTCCAAAAAATCTGCTGTTTCTTTGGATGACAGCGACATCGAAGCTCGCCTTAATAGTTGGAATCTTGGGGTAAAAAAAAGTACTTTATGTATGTATATCAATGTAGGAGAATTGTATTATATTTGGAAAACATCTGAACTGATTCTGTTTAGTGACTATTATTGGATGTCAGCCTCAGTACTGCAGTAGTACTGTGGGAGAAGGACTTTGAGTATGGGAAAGAGAAAGAACGTTCCAAAGAAGCATAAAGCAGTCCCTGCCCTCAACAAGCTGATTTTCTTATTGGTTAAATAGGAGAGACACGCATACCTATTACATAATAATTGAAGATAGTGTATGGTAAAATATCAAAATGAGTTAGAAAGTAGAATACTAAAGTGGAGGGAAGGGGAGGGAGGACTTGGAGAAGCAAGGTCATTACGGTTAAAAAAAATTGGGAGATATCCTGGATGAGCTGCCATCGTGGGCAGCTGTTTTCGGTGCAAAGACCGAGAAGGGCCTGGATGTTTCTAGACAGGTGTGGAGGTGCAGAGCTAGGAAGAGAGAGGCCTGAAGAAATGTGGGTGGTGTAAGTCAGCTGTCATGACTGGATCTTTGGGACTTATGTAGTGGGTGAGGGGCAACGTTAATCGGGTGGATTGTATTGGAGCTTTGAATGCTAAAGTGAGTGGTTTAGCTTTTACATTTTAGGCAATAGTGAGCCCTGGAGGTTTATTTTTTCCTTCCATGGTCCACTTTGCCTGATGCCATTTAAAAGCTTTGAGGAAATGAAAAGAGGGTTAGAACAATTTTTATAGCATTTTTTTTCCGAAGATTTTATTTATTTATTTGACAGACAGAGATCACAAGGCAGGCAGAGAGAGAGAGGGGGAAGCAGGCTCCCGCTGAGCAGAGAGCCCGAGGCAGGGCTCGATCCCAGGACCCCGAGATCATGACCTGAGCCGAAGGCAGAGGCTTTAACCCACTGAGCCACCTGGTCGCCCTGCATTTTGTTATTAATAAAATAATTTGTAATTTGAAAATTTGAAAAATATAGAAAATCAGAGAAATAAATTATGTTTGAAAATCTTAACACTGAGAGATGGTTTAGCCTTTTGCTATATATTTTCTCCCCTCCTTTTTTTCCTGTGTATATTTATAAAATTAAAATAAAATTGGGGTCATATTACAAATATCATTTTGCACTGTTTAAATTTGCTCTAAGTTTATAATAGTTCTATAAATATGAATATTAACCATAGCACTAATTTTTCTTTTGGATGGGTATTCCATAACTTATTTAAGCATTCTGCTATTTTTGGACATTTTGGTTGCTCCCAGTTTATGGCTAATGTAAGTAACACTCATTAAGAATCTTTGTGTACAGGGGCTCCTGGGTGGCTCAGTGGGTTAAAGCCTCTGCCTTCGGCTCAGGTGATGATCCCAGGGTCCTGGGATCGAGCCCCGCACTGGGCTCTCTGCTCTGCAGAGAGCCTGCTTCCTCCTCTCTCTCTGCCTGCCTCTTTGCCTACTTGTGATCTCTTTCTGTCAAATAAATAAATAAAATATTTAAAAAAAAAAAAATCTTTGTGTACATATTTGGTTGCTTTCTCAGGTTATATCCCTTCCTGGTACATTGCCCCCAGAAGGCATATACCAGTTTATTCTCCAACCAACAGTATGTGGGATTGTCTTTTTTTCTTTTCTTTTTTTTTTTTTTTTAACCTCTTCACTGACAGTGGTGATAGTTATTTTAAAAAATCTAAAACCCTTCCTTCTAATAATGGTCTTTAATGAAAGCAGTGCTTTGGGAAAATTGACTTGGTGGCATTTTGAAGGTTATGGTGGATGCGAGTAGGAATTGGAGAAAGGGAGCCAGTCGTCTTTTCAGTGTTTGTGGTAAGCTGCACGTTAGTGTGATTTCTGTGAAGATGGAGAGTGTTGAAAGAAAAGACATTTCAAAGAGAGTAAAGGATGCTAGTGACTGATTGGTGAGCTGACCGGAAGGGCACCTAAAGGTTTGCTTCTAGGAAATGGGAACATTGGCTCAGTTAACTGTCAGGTGGGGGAAATCATTTGAAGAGTTACAAGTTTCCTTTTAGACGGGTGGAGTTTGAAGAGATGGTCGGACACATTGGGGAGGTCAAGGTTTGGAGGTTCATGAGACTCGAGGGCTGGAATCCTACTTCGTAGTCGTACTGCTGGAGGTGGTGGCTGCACCCAGAGGCTGGACAGCTGGTCTTCAGGGGGCAGAATAGAGACAGCTGACTCCGATAAGGGGCATGATTAGAAGGTAGGGAATGGATCAGAATTTAAAGCAACATGAATCTCCTAGCCATTTTGGGAGCATGTTAGTGAAAGAGAAGAGAGAGAATTAATAACAAGAGGGGAATAGTAAGTTAAAAGAAACACACTGTTATGTTTGAAGGTGGAGGGGAAGCAGCCACTGGAGGGAAGGCCTAAGTTACCATTGTGGGAGAAGAGCACAGGAAAACCCCCAGAAAGACAATTGTTTTGATATTTGCCAGAAAGCAGTATCAAAGTGGAAAGTTAAATTCTGGTCTATCCTTTTAAACTTGCCTTTGCCCTTAGCTATTCGAAACTTCTGATGCACGTTTCTTAGCACACACAGTACTTTGTCCAATTATTTAACTGTTCAGAGGATTAAATTTTTCATTTATATAATAAAATTAAAACAAAAGATGTAAAATATTTTGAGGTAATACCTTAAAACTAGGTCTGCCTGGGTTTTGTTTCACACTTTTATTGTTCAAAGAGTTCACTAACAGTGTAAAATATGAAAGTCTTGCATTTTTACATATTTATAACATCTATACATTAATCAGGCTGAACTATATCTTTTGATCACAGTAGAATAATTTAAGAATCCAGTGTATTCAAAAGGTTAGATTTTGCTTTGATTTTAGTTTTGTGTGAGAATGTGTGATGGACTTTTTTTCTTCCTGTGAATGATTGGTTAATAGTAGTTAATTTTAGTGCTCCGCATTAAGGGTGCATTTTTTATATTGCTGGCATGACTTTCATACACCTTCGTTCTGTTGCATTTGATGTTCCAGAATAATTTTCTAGATTTTGTTAAACATACATTTTTTCCGTCAAATATATTCTTTCTTTCTCCAGGAGTGTGTCAGTATTTCTTTTTTTTTTTTTTTTATGAATACATAATTCTAAGTAGAGCTTTACTTATTAAACCTAGCAATTAAATTTTCTTCCTTTTTTTTTTTCCTTCCTCTCTGAGCATTTTAACCTTTAGTTTTGGGGAAGCTTTCTTACTCTGCCAATATAATTTATGTGTATTTCATGCTTTACTATCTTTACGTACATTTTTTTCCTTTTTCTTTTTTCTTTTTCTGAAGCCCTGGCCGGGGGCTGGGAGGAGGACTTCCCAGGGCCTTCCATCCTGGTTACTAGTCACCTGCCCACTCCCACTGTGGGTCCACATGCTGATCGCAAAGTCTCACTCCTACCAGAAGCAAAGGAAGAGTGAGGACTCTGCGTCGTAGCCCCAGAGCAGGATCTGGGAGGAGTGTGGGATTAGTGCAGGGCTAGTTCTCAAGATAGGCAGTGGGAGTTGGGCAAGGTCAGCAGGAGTGAGTGTCCCCAGATCCCACAGGTAGATCCAGAGGGTGGACAGCACCCTCGAGGCAGGCAGACCCACCTGGAGGCTAGGGGCCATCTGGGAGGAGTGAACCTGCCCATCAAGGGCTAGGGGTGCCTGTAAACAGTTAGCAGGTAGGAATATGCCTTTACTCTCCCGTCGGAAGCCTGGCTGGTCTGCCCACTGGAGCCTTCCTCCCTGGGGCCTGTTGGGAACTGTCCTAACTAGGCACCTGGGCAGCTGTCACGCTGGTCTAGTAAACAAAAGAGGAAGAGGAAGACAAAAGAGTAAGTTGAGATGAGTGGTTCCAACAGATGAGTTGCCCAGCTTGCTAACCCACAGAACTGTGAGCTCAATAAATGGGTGTAGTTTGAAGCTGTGAAGTTTTGGGGTAATTTGTTGTGTAGCAGAGAGCTGTTTGTTTGGTACAGAATACTGCCTGACTGTTTTCTGAGGTGACTGCCCAATCCTTGGGATTGTCAGTGAATTTTTTTTTTTTTTTTACTTAAAAAAATTTAGCTATTCTTAAGAGTGGTTGGTGACATTGCTTTGTGTGGTTTTTGTATGTATTTTCCTGGTGACTAATACAGTTAGGTGACCTTTCAGAAGTTGTTGACAGTTTAGATGGCCTCTCGCAGGGTGAAGTGCCTACTTGTGCCTTGGCCAGGTTTCCTGTTGGGTTGTTTGCTTTTTTCATACTGATATGTCACAGTTTTGTATCTGTTTTGGGTAAGAGTCCTTTTGGAGTATTATAAATATTTTCTCTTACTTTATTGCTTTCCTTCAATCTCTTACTGGCATCTTCGATGAACAGAAAATGGACATTTTAATGCAGTTCATTTTCTTATCTTTTCACTATGTGATTAGTATTGTTTTGTGTTCTATTTAAGATCTTTGACCATCTTAAGGTCCTGAAGATATTATTCTATGTTGTCTTCTAGCAGCCCCGTTGTTTTACTTTATCATGTTGTATTTGTTTATTTTTTAAAGTTTTTATTTATTTGAGAGAGATAGAGATAGAGAACGAGCAGGGAGGAGAGGGAAAAGCAGGCTCCCTTTCCGCAGGGAGCCCAGTGTGGGGCTTAGCCCAGGACCCTGAGATCATGACCTGAACTGAAGATAGACGCTTAACCGACTGAGCCATGCAGGTCCCTCACTTTTTCTGTTTAGATTACATATCATCTGCAGGTGATTTCGGTATATAAGATAGAGTGTTAATGAAACAAGAAGGGATTGAGAGAGAGACAAACCATAAGTGACTCTTAATCTCACAAAACAAACTGAGGGTTGCTAGGGGGAGGTGTTTGGAGGGGGGTGGGGTTATGGCATTGGGGAGGGTATGTGCTATGGTGAGTGCTGTGAAGTGTGTAAACCTGGCGATTCACAGACCTGTACGCCTGGGGATAAAAATATATTATATGTTTATAAAATAAAATTAAAAATTAAAAAAAAAGATAGAGTGTTAAGATTTATTTTTGTCACATATATATATAAAATCTATCTCCAGGTGACACTCACATTTATTGAGAAGACTATTCCTGTTGTACCACAGTTTTATTTGTCTCATAAATCACGTGATAGTACTTGTCTGTTTCCATTCTGTTCCTTTGGCTTATTTGCTTTTCCTTGTGCCAAGGGACTGTGCCGTTACATATCTGTATTTAATTTGTGCTCAATATGTTTGTTGAAATGTGAGTAAACCAATGACTGAACTTCCATTTGTAGTATTATTTCTGAGGAAAAGCGTTTTTCAAGTTCTAAAATGTTGACTTAAGAAACATTATTTTGGGAGCACCTGGGTGGCTCAGTGGGTTAAGCCTCTGCCTTGGGCTCAGGTCGTGATCTCAGGGTCCTGGGATCGAGCCCTGCATCGGGCTCTCTGCTCAGCGGGAGACCTGCTTCCCCCACCCCTCCCCCCGCCCCCTGCCTGCCTCTCTGCCTACTTGTGATCTCGGTCTGTCAAATAAATAAATAAAATCTTAAAAAAAAAAGAAATATTATTTTGGAGCATAATTGGTTTGACATTGAGAACTGCATTTATTTTACGCTATCGGGAGAATTTTGGCAGTTCTGACTGATGCTGTGACTTAAAAACATTTATTTTAGTTGTGGTGCTAGTAATATATTGCTTGATAATGCCCTTTCCTATAAGGCAGCTAAAATATTAGATAAAATGTCTTTCTGTTTTTGTGGAATCATAGACCCTCTCTAATTGGTCAACATTAGTCTATAAGGGATATTTGATCAGTTTGACCAAAATCCTGAATAATCCAAAGAAATAATCTGACAGAACCCTTTGTAACCAGTTTGACTAAAACACTAACCAAAATAAAATGTCAAAAGCCAGTTTTCATTAGAAAGCATTCAGGTATCTGAATTTGTGTCTAGTTTAAACTATTATGTATTTTATTATTGTGTTTCTCTTTGCTCTTTAAACAAGAAGTGTTTGGTCATGTGAGTCATTCTTGCTATTGGAACTTAATTTTTTTGGCTTTGTTTTCTGTATAATATTTTGTTAGACTTTAATGTTTTACATAAATCCTTTTTATCTTCCATTTTGGACATTCTTTATTGTGGTCTTCTTTCTTGAGGTATTATGAGAGAACAAGAAATTTTCCAAAAGAGCATGAAAAAAGTCAATGTTAAGACTGTTCATAGATTGCTTCAAGTCCATTTGCTCGTGGATTACAAAGTGGGAACATTTAACTTCAAAGCACATCTGGCTGCTGTTATAAAAATCAGAAAATAGATTGCTTATTTCCCCCAAGAAGACACAAGAACATGCTTTACTATGGATAATTCCCATTACATATTGAAAGTGCTTATGAGACAAACTCAGTGTACTGTAAATGAACAACAGCAGAAAGAAGATTTATAGTTGTTTACAGTTTTCATTGTTGCTCTTAAATATTATAATAGACTTTTTCATTTTCTTTTTTTTTTTTTTGGTCAACTCGAGAAAGAAAATTTATGATAGCAGAATGAGTCTTTAACTTGTGTATTTAATGGCTTTTAAAGATGCAGAGGATGAAACAGGAGTCACTTCTGCATAGTGGAAAGGCTACATTGTAATTAGCTAAACCAATATTTTGTACTCTGCTTGTAAATGTGGAGCTGTGTCAAAATAAGTCACAGATGGTTTTCTTGGCTTTTGGTTTTAAATTTTAAGCTTAATTAGAGCTCGAGCATCTTTGAGAATTCCGTTTCCCCCTTCCTTTATTTTTCCCCTTCTATTTAATTCTGCTTCATGAATTAGGGTTTTATGTATTTGCAGGTTTGGGTGTGTTTTTAAAGAACTTACTTTCTTGGCTGGTTTTCTCCATTCCAAAAATAGAGAATGGTTACTTACTTTTCATTTATATACCTTCAGACAATAAATATTTATTGAGTGTACTTGCTGCCTGCTGGAAATTTGCTGCCTCTATTTTTCAAAAAGCTGTGTATATATAGTACAGTGTTATTTACTAAAGAATGTGCCTCTTTCTCTGGTATGGTATTTAAGTGGGTTTTATTATTATCTCTACTTAATAAATGCTTCCCAAAATGAATGTATTAATTCATATACCCACCAGTGGTGCACCATCTGGAACACTTTTATTGTCAAATTTTTAATGTGTACCAATCTGGGGGCTATAAAATGCCATCTCGCTCTGGAATTACTTTACATTTACGTATTTCTGAAAAGATTGCACATATATTTCTACGTGTATTAGTCATTCAGATTTCTTTGTCAGTAAAATGTGTCTCATGTTTTTCACATTAAAAAAAATTGTATTGTTATTTCTTTTATTAAATTTTAAAGACCTTCTTTACACATTTTGGAGACTGATCATTTGTGCAAACATCTCCCAGTTTATGGCTTATCTTTTCATGTTATTCATGATATCTTTTTTGGAGAGAAGTTCTTACTCAGTCAAATATTTTAATTTCCTTTTTGTTTATGCATTTTGTTTTATTTTGTTTTGGTTCTTGCTTAAGAAATCTTTTCTACTTTGAGGCTATAAATTCAGGGAGAGGGAGAGAGAATCTTAAGCAGGCTTCATGTCCAGCATGGAACTCCACAAGGGGCTTGATCTCATAAGCCTGAGACCATGATCTCAGTTGAAATCAGGAGTTGGACTCTTAACCGAATGAGCCACTCAGGCACCTCAAGTCATTCTTTGAAGTTGTCTTCTGAAAGGTTTTAAGGTTCTGCTTTTAATTATAAGTATTTTTTTTTAAAGATTTTATTTGTTTGTCAGAGAGAGAGAGCACAAGCAGAGGAAACAGCAGGCAGAGGGAGAGAGAGGCAGGCTCCCCACTGAGCAAGGAGCCTGATGTGGGACTCGATCCCAGGACCCTGGGATCATGTCCTGAGCTGAAGGCAGACACTTAACTGACCAAGTCACCCAGGCATCCCTAATTATAAGTATTTAATCCATTGGAAATTTATCATATGTGGTACAAGAAGGCATCAGATCTCACTCTTTTCCACCTATTGAACACAGCTTTATTTTCTCAATAATTCACAAAGCTAGATTTTTCATGAGTCATGTTCTCATATTTATTTGAATTTCCAGTACTCTCTAGTTGATTCCATTGACTAATCTTCATTACTGTAGTTTTATTATATCTTAGTAAATCACTCCACCTTGATTGTTTTCTTCAGGCATGTCTTGGCTATTCTTGTCTATTTATTTATATACATTTTATAAAGAGCTTATTAAGTTTTACCAAAGCCCTATTGAGATTTTGGTTTGGATAAATTAAGTCACTAGATCAAGCTAAGGATAATGTCATTTTTATAATATTGAGACTGTCCAAAAACATGGTTTCACTATTTATTTCATTATTAATATTTTTTAAAAAATCTGAATTATTTTCTTTTTCTTTTTTTTTTTTGAATTATTTTCTGCACAAAGGGCTTATGTGTATTTTCTTAGATTTGCTTTTAGGAATTATATGTTTTGTGATTACAAATGATATCTCTATAAAATTATTTTCTTTTCCTAAGTGACTTTTGCTAATTTACAGAAATACAGCTGACTTTTATGTATCAGTTTGGCATCTCACAACTTCGCTAAGCTCTTACTTGGTCAGCTCCTGTTTAATGTCTTTCTGTTTTCTGTCTTTATTTGTAGTGTTCTTTACGAACTTCCTGAGATTATTTAGAAGTTATACTTGAATACATATTGTCTTGGTGGTGGAACAGAAACATCGTCAAACATTGACCTGCAGGAAAGTGGTCTATGTCAAGTGGGTTGCATAAAAAACCCTAATGAATCAAAGTCCTGACACAGGGGAGGCCAAAGGGGGCCCATATTACTGTTTTCTTCTATTTCATGGCTTTGAAAAAAAGTAATTCCTACTACTGACAGGTTTTGATTTTGATTTTCTGTTTTTTATAGGAAGTTTTTATGGATGTTGGATTCTTTTTGTTGTTCACGATTACTGATGTTAGGTGTTTTTGAACAAGAGGTAGCCAATGGCTGTATGGGATGGATGGCTTGGGTAACTTACTTTATTTCTTGGTTTAGGAAGGCCTTCTTCTCCGGCTCCACTGAAGTTCACTTTCTTTAATAAGTTCTGCCTCTTGTGGTTGTCATTTTGACCCGTCATCCTCTGCTTCTTTGCTTCTGTCTTGTTTCTCCAGGGTTCTTTTTCTTTAGTTCCTTTCTTCTTTCTCTCCATCATGGACAAACTTCCTTCCAAGGGGCCTCTCTCTATTGCATAAGTGGTTCCTTCCTAAGAACCTTCTCTGGTTCTTTACACTTTTTAACAGCCTTCTTTTGATTCTTCTGGCTCCAGCACTCTGATCCGTCAGGTTTTTTGGTGCAACCCACGAAAGGTAGACCACTCTCCTTTTACAGGTCAATGTTTGATGACATTTATATTCCAACACCACTAGGACCCTGAGGCACTTCCCTTTTTATTCCATGCTGTCACTCTGGCTTGGCTCAGGATCTAATTCTGCTGATCTGTGATCTTTCTTTGGTCACTTACATTCAAATCGAGGGTTTTAGTAATCTCTTCTTGTTACGTTGTAGACATCGGTGATGGGTTTTTTATGTGCTTTCTTTGTTGATCTGTATGGGTTTCTGGAAGATGGGGAGAGAAATTTAAATTCAGACAGTTGCCATTACTTTATAGGAATCAGTCTTCAGGCAAAAGAAAATTGTTTTGTAAATTAATCCTTATCTAGATGCTAAAATACAGTTACTCTTCAGATCTTATCTGATGCTATAGAGGTTTTTTTTTTTTTGTTTTTTAAACATGAATAATCAGTTCTATTTTTAATTTCATTGCTGCTGTATTCTTCGATTAATTGGACCATGCTCTTCCTTATCTTTATTATGAACTTGGGTGTGGGTTGTTTATTTCTATGACTATAAACCTATAATAAGTCATTTGAGGAGCTTTTTGAAAACACAGATTTTGGAGGAGGAGATTCTGATAATATATGTTTGACAAAATTTGTCATTTGATGCCAGTGGTGTACTTCAGGGTAAACACCGTTCTGGCTTGAAGTCATGGTTAGTGTTGTATTTATGTTCTTGTACATTTGGAGATTATCTGTGTTGTAAATTGTAACTTTAAGATGTCAAGAGATTAGAATTCCGTGTTAATGATTTTTTTAAAAGATCTTATTTATTTATTTGTCGGAGAGAGAGAGAAAGAAAGCACAAGCCGGGGAGGCAGCCAGCAGAGGGAGAAGCAGGCTCCCCGCTGAGCAGGGAGCCTGATGCGGGACTCCATCCTAGGACCCTGGGATCATGACCTGAGCTGAATGCAGATGCTTAACTGACTGAGCCACCCAGGCATCCCTTGGATAATGATTTTTAATTATTACTTCACTTGTGAACGAAATAGTTGGGGTAATAATCAGTGTTTCTAGTGTATCATACAGTATATTCATTCAATAAATACTTCCTTGAAAGGCTACTACAGATTAGGTATTGTGCTAGTTACCAGGAATACAAAACTGAGACATCATTATCCTTGCACTTGTTGTGCATAAAGACAGACATGGAGACATACTGATAAACACTTAGAATGTGCTGTGAGAGACACATAGGATACTTTAGGAGCTTGGTTAAGGGTGGGATCAGGTACATTGTGCTCCTTCCTCCCTTCCTCCCTTTTATCCTCCTTCCATTCTTTCTTCTTAATGAATATTTATTGGGCACCCATCACCTGCCAGGACCTTTAGTGGATGCTAGGGATAGATGGGTTGTGACAGTCATAGTCTGTTTTCTGAGTTTATACTCTTTTACAGAAGACAGATGTTCAATTAAAGAAGGGTACTATCTGAGTAGGAGGAACTTAATTAAATTTCTTGGGGAAGAGTCTTGAGTAAGTGAACCACAGGATGAAGTTGGGAGAATGAGTTCATAGGTTGCAAAGACTCAGATTTGGGAGAGAAGGTAGTGCTTTTCAAGGTAAGGCGAGTCATTTAGTGTCCGTGGAATACAGGGTATACTGAGGGGGTACATGAGCCTGAAAGGCAGATACAGGAGGAGTCCCAAAGGAATTATCTACTCTGGTAATTATTCTTGAGGTGAATGTCAGGATTCATGCTCTGAACCTGCCTGGCTGTATAGTAATGAGTAATGAGTAATGAAATTGAGACCTGAAAGCTGATTAGGTAGGGGTTAGAGGGGCACAGAGTGGTGCCTAGAGGTAGAGAGGCACAGGAAGACCACCGTATTTCAGTAATGTAAGTCAGCCAGGGTCCTGGGGGTATAAAACGTGTCGGGAGGAGTAGTGGAAACGAAGCTGGGCAGTTAGGCTGTAAGAGGGTCATGAAGGTGCATTTCTGTCTGTAAAGGAGTTTATGTTTTATTTTTATTTGTTAGTGGGCTACTAAAAGCATATCATACAATACCCATCCTAAAACACAAACTAAATATTAAGATACATAGAAAACATTTTTGTATAGCAGCTTAATTCTATATGTTATCAAATAATAATTAAAATGCAAAAATTAAAACTCAAAAATATAATTAATAATTAACACAATTATTAATTTCTATCTCAAATTTTCAGATAGAAAATCCTCGATACCTGAGACAGAAGCCAATCCCAGTTTCTCTGGTAGGTGGGAATGTCACTGGACTTTTTCTATGGACAGATTTTTTTTTTAAGACTTTATTTATTCATTGAAGGAGAGTGAGTAAGAAAGAGAGTGCATGCACAAGTGTGGGGAGGGGCAGAGGGAGAGAGAATCCCAAGCAGACTCCACACTGAGCATGGAGCCCCAGGACCCTGAGATCATGAACCTGGGCTGAAATCAAGTCAGGTGCTCAACCCACTGAGCCACCTAGGCGCCCCCTTATGGACAGGTACTTTTAAATAAAGTAATTGTTAGGTCATTTACGGAAAAGAACAAAAGTCTACATTATGAAGCATAATAGTCTTATGAATCCTATGACTTGCGAGTTAATAAATCACTTTTTTCTCCTATGTCAGTATTATTTTGGTGTGAACTTCAGGCAATTTAGAGTTTCCTTTTTGGTTAATGATAAGGCAGGCCAAAAAAGTATTGAATAACTCTTACTCATTCAACAGATGACTCCCAAATTCAGTCTGAGAAAATCCAGCAGTTTCCACGATGATCATCTCTTCTCTCGAATGCATGAGAAGGAGGTAGGATTGAAATATTTCTGAGTATCGAATAATGGACACAGTTTTTGTATTTTATATCATATGAGTTTTCAGGTCTGAATAATTATGCATGGGAGGGAGAGGTTGTCTTTGGTACAAATGTAAAATAATGATGCAGGGTAGGCAAGTCTTGTTTTTCTGTTTTTGTGTGTGTGTGTGTGTGTGTGTGTATGTGTGTGTGTACATCTCCCACTTTCTGCAAGTGCTGAGGGGACTGTCTTCTCACTATTCATTCCTGCGGGTCAGGGCCTGGGGAGAGGGCAGGTTTTAGAAGCGGTGTCTTTGACCTCAACGAATCCCTCCAGCCTGCCTTTATCTCAACCTGATTTTAATGTAACTTTCTAGTTTTGCATTCTTACTGTTTCTACTATTTAAATTGATCTGCAGAATTAAGCTATGCTATGGTTGATATGTAACATAATATACTGTCTTTTTTGGTCATTGGAAAATAGAATTATCCAAGAGGCAGTATTGTTTATTGGTTAAAAGTATAAACTATGAAGTCAAGAATACCTGAATTTAAGTCCTCCTTATTTGCTGTGTGAAAACGGGCAGATACTTGCCCCCTCTGAGTTCCAGTTTTCTTGTCTAATTTGGGAGACACCTGCTTTACAGGATTAGTATGAAGATTTTATGGTCTGTGAGTACCTGTACGCTTCACATATAGTAGACATGAAATGAAGGTTAATTTTTAAAATTAATTAATTAAATTAATTTTTTAATTAATTAATTTAATTTATGATTTTCTTTTTAAAATTTCTGTTCTAGGAAATCTGAAAATCATCATTATTATTTTTATTTTTGCTTATGACACCAGTGGAAAGACTTTGGTCATCTGTGTGGTGTGATAGAAGACTGTCAGATTAGGAATCTGAAAAACTATGTCCTTAATTTGCCTTACCGCTCTGTAGTCATATTAGCTAGGGAAGTCAAGAATATTAGTTTAGTTTTTGCTTAAATAGAGGGTAATTATTGATGTCACAGGGTCATTACCAAAATTAATGAGAATAAGGAGTATGTATGGAACTTGTAAATTGTAGTTTAAATGTGCAAATGTGAAAGATGTTATTGGACTTAATGTTTCTAATAAATTTAATTAAATAATTTTATTTTTCATTATTTTTTCTTTCATTTTAATGAGGATGCTTCTAAGAATTTCTAAACTTTAATTTCAGTTTGGTGATTTTCAACATGAAAGGGTTTTCTCATCACCCTATTTATAAAATATCACAAAGGACATGGTTTTTTTTTTTGCTTAGATATTCCAAACAATAGCGTGAGCATATAATTTGGTTTTTGTTGATAATGGAAGAGGAAAGGAAGTTTTTTCTTTTAACTTTAAATCTGGTGGAATTATTGCTGCTGATCTCAGTACTATTTGTCATGAATTTCGTGGTTCCAGTTTAATGCATGTGGGGTTTTGTTTCTTGGTGCAATCTTAGTGTTTAAAAAAACCGTTGAAATAAAAAACAACTACATTTTAAAAAGCCTTTGAGGAAAATACTTCTCTATATAGACACATCTTTTGAGCTCTTATTTTGAATCTCTTTCTTTTCCAAATTGTCACTAATTGTTTTTACGAGTCATTCCAAGTCATTCCCAACCACTTTTCTTTTTACTTTTGTTTTGTATTAATTCTTAGTGTTGAGGCTGCTTACCATAGAATAATTAAAATAATTGAAAGGAAGTACTGGCTTTTTGAATCTTTTGGGGGTCTTTGATGAATTAATATCTTTATTCTTTATTCTTTATGATGACACCTTGGGTCAGGCGTGAACATGCCAGTGCGACCCACATATGTGTTGAGTGAGAGAAAAGCATTTAAAGCTATCATGTATTGCATCAGAAATTCATTTTTAAATGTGTGTGGTTTTATTTTTTTCCACGCCCTTATGTTTTTGTTTTTCTTTTTGGCATACTACAGGAATATTTTTGGCATCATTGAGAGGTTTGCATGTAAACATCAACTTTCTTCATATCTTAAAATATATCCAGTGCATATATTTTGGCTAAAATAGTCCTTTGTGCAATTACATAGTTGTTTTGGACTTTCTTATGAAATTTTTGTTTATCTTATTTTTCTCCATACTGAAATATTTAAAAGTATATGCTGAGCTGCCCCAGTATGAGAATTATCTTAGTTTCATCTTTCTTTTAAAGTGCCATTTATAATTATAAAATAATTTGTGGATTTTTATTGAAGAAATTTTGGAAAATATAGTCATATGTAAAGAAGGAAGTAAAAATCGCCCATAAAACCAACTCCTAGAAATAAAAACACTGGCAAAATATTGTCTTGCCTTTTAGTTTTTTTCTTTATGTATCCCATAAATCTAAATTCTTCCTTATAAAGTTGAGATGATACAGTATTTTTTTTTTGTATAATTTGAGTAATTTTCATTCTGTTAAATTTTGTTCTTAAGCATCTATTTTTAATGGCTGAAACATATTTCAAATTATGGAAGTATCCCCAGTTAATTTAACTTATCCCTATTGTTGGGAATAGAGATTTTTATGTACTTTCACTAATATGAATAATCCTGGGAAGAATAGCCTTAATCTCTCTATGTTTAGGTGCATCTCTAAATATTTCCTTGGGGTATTGAATTATATCTTAAAACATGATAAAATTGAAATGATGGATTTCTGTAAGTTTAGTGTCATTAGCAATATTACTTCTAGAATAAAAATTAACACTTACAAGCCCATTGAAAATTGTATGTTACTATAAGATACAAGTAAGGAATATATTATGTGCAAAAATGAGAATGAAAATAAAAAGACAAAGATAGAGGCGCCTGTCGGTTAAGCATCTGCCTTCGGCTCAGATCATGATCTCAGGGTCCTAGAATTGAGGCCCGCATTGGACTTTCTGGTCGTTAGGGAGTCTGCTTCTCCCTTTCACTCTCCCTCTGTGCTCTCTCTCTCTCAAATAATAAATAAAATCTTAAAAAAAGGACAAAGATAAACAGGAGCCATTTGAAGGCGGAGGAAGTAGCAATTTATATTGCCTTTGTAAATACATAAATACTAATTATATTTTGTAATACAAATATGTATTTGCAGGATAGAATTTTTTAATATTCTCATAGTTGAAATAGAAAATACCAGTCATATTGTCTTATTATTTTTGTCTGTTTTCCAGAGATATTTTTGTAACTTGAATTTTTCCCTAAGTTTAAATACATAGTTATATTGTGATATGCATAGTTATCCTTTAGGATAATCTTATGTCTACTTGCTTAAGTCACTTTTATTAAATATTTACTTGTGGATATGATGATGTATGCTTTTCTGTTTTAAAGTTCGGTAGAACCTTGCATGTCTGTGTAAGAAAACCCTGGTGTGTCTTTTGCATGTTCTCATCTAAAAATGCTTTTGTTGGGGCACCTGGGTGGTTCAGTGGGTTGAGCCTCTGCCTTCGGCTCAGGTCATGATCCCAGAGTCCTGGGATTGAGCCCCGCATCGGACCCTCTGCTCGGCAGGGAGCCTGCTTCCCTGTCTCTCTCTGCCTGCCTCTCTGTCTACTTGTGATCTCTGTCTGTCAGGTAAATAAATAAAATCTTAAAAAAATAAATAAATAAAAATGCTTTTGTTGGGGCACCTGGGTGGCTCAGTGGGGTAAGCCTCTGCTTTCGGCTCGGGTCATGGTCTCAGGGTCCTGGGATCAAGTCCCACGTCGGGCTCTCTGCTCGGCGGGGTGCCTGCTTCCTCCTCTCTCTCTGCCTGCCTCTCTTCCTACTTGTGATCTCTCTCTGTTTGTCAAATAAATAAATATAATCTTAAAAAAAAATTTTAAAAATGCTTTTGTTGTTGCTGGGTGGTGTTTTAAAAATAATGAAGAGCATTGTTTAAAATGAGTTTACTTTATTTTAAAATGAAATATGAAATTAAAGATGTAATCTTCATTTTCTCAACACCTAACCCTCATCCTTCAGAGGTAATCATAGCTAAAAATTTAGTGTGTATTCTCTTTAAAATTTTCTAGGAATACCTTATTTTTCAATAAAAATAATATCATAAGCATTGCTTCAGTTTGTTTTTTTAACTTAAATATATAGTCTGATAATATTTCTATGTAGAAATTGTCTTTATTTCTTTTAAATAGTTACACTGTATTTTACTTTACTGCTATACCAGTATTACAGTAATATAGTTTCCGATTGAGCTATATAAGTTATGTATTTTGCTGTAATAGTGTTTGAGGAACATCCCTGTGTATATCTTTGTGTATCATTTGCATCTTTCTTTTTGGGGTGGTGAAACTGACAGAGGGAGGGAGAGAATCCTCAAGTGGATTTCGCAGCAAGCACGGGGCCCCACGCAGGGCTCGATCCCACCACCCTGAGATCATGAGCTGAGCTGAAATAAAAAGTTGGAGGTTTAACTACCCAGGTGCCCCTCGCATACTTATTCTTATATGGTCCATTCTGTGAAATGGAATTGCTCGTTCAGAGGGTTGCACACTTAAATTTTTTCTTGTCATCATCAGATTGCCCTTCAAATAAGATTCTGTGTGTATGGCTGTTGGTGTAGGAAGAATGGGAGAGTGATGGCTAAGGGATATGAGAATTCTTTTGTGGAGTGCTAAAAATGTGCTGAAATTAGATTGTGAGTGAGAATGGTTGCCTAATTCTCTGATACAGTAAAAGCTGTTGAATTGTTACTTTAAATAGGTGAATATTATGGTGTGGGAATTATGTGTATTTCAACAAAGCTATTATTTTTTTTAAAGATTTTATTTATTTATTTGACAGAGAGAGAGTCAGTGAGAGAGGGAACACAAGCAAGGGGCGTGGGAGAGGGAGAAATAGGCTTCCCACTGAGCAGGAAGCCCTATGCAGGCTATCCCAGGACCCTGGGATCATGACCTGAGCTGAAGGCAGACGCTTAACGTATTGAGCCACCCAGGCGCCCTTCAATAAAGCTATTAAAAAAGATTATGTCTGCTTATATTTGCACCAATAGTGTATGAGAAATGTCTGTTTTTCTCATTTCATCAACATTCAATTCTAAACATTTTTCATTATCGTTGACATGAAAAATAGTATCTTGTTTTGATATTTACATTTATCAAAATGAGAATGAACATATTTTTTGTCTGTTTTAATTTTACTTTTAGGAGCTGTCCTTTCTTATAGTTTCCCATGTTTTCGTTGAATCGTTTGTCTTCATTGTGATTCCTGAGCAATTTCTTTTCTTTTTTTTTTTTTTTAAGGGAGTCTCAGATCTCTTCTGATTATACCTCTTGGTATTTCCTTCTCTCTCTCTCTCTCTCTCTTTTTGAAGATTTTATTTACTTATTTGAGATAGAGCATGACGAACATGAGCACGAGTTGGGGAAGGAGCAGAGGGAGAAACAGGCTCAGTCCCAGGACTGAGCCACCCTTCCTGAGCAATTTCTATGTTAAAGAATTCCGGTCCTGGGGCGCCTGGGTGGCTGAGTCAGTTAAATGTCTGCCTTTGGTTCAGGTCATGATCTCAGGGTCCTGGGATTGAGTCCTGCATTGGGCTCCCTGCTCAGTGGGAAGCCTACTTTTCCCTCTGCCCCGCCGCCTTGCTCATGCTATCTCTCTCTCTCGCAAACAAATAAATAAAATCTTAAAAAGAAAAAAAAAAAAAAAAGAATTCCAGTCTGTGTCATATATCTTGCAAGCATTTTTCTCTATGTCTTTGGTTTGTTTTGTTTTGTTTAAAGATTTTATTTATTTATTTGACAGAGTGAGAGATCACAAGTAGGCAGAGAGGCAGGCAGAGAGAGAGGGGGACAGCTCTCTGCTGAGCAGAGAGCCCAATGCAGGGCTTGATGGGGGGCTCGATGCGGGGCTCAATGCCAGGACCTTGGGATCATAACGTGAGCTGAAGGCAGAGGCTTTAATCCACTGAGCCATTCAGGTGCTCCTGTTTTTTGTTTTTGTTTTTGTTTTTGTTTTTAGTGCAAGTTTTCTCTTAAAAGCTGGATCTATCAGTCTTCTCTCTATGGCTTCTGGATTTTTTTTTTTTTTAATTTTATTTATTTATTTGACAGACAGAGATCACAGGTAGGGAGAGAGGCAAGCAGAGAGAGAGGAGGAAGCAGGCTCCCTGCTGAGCAGAGAGCCCAATGCGGGGCTCGATCCTAGGACCCTGGGATCATGACCTGAGCCGAAGGCAGAGGCCTTAACCCACTGAGCCACCCAGGCGCCCCGGCTTCTGGTTTTTGTATCATACCTAGAAAAACACTTTTTGTTCTAAGATTATGAAAAAAATTCACTCATGTTTTTGCCTCTCCTTAAATCTTATTTTTGTATTTAAATTTCAGATCTATTTCAGAGGCTTTTGTCATGAGTAGTGATGGTAATCTAGGGCTGTCAATTTTAAGGTCTACAATAAAAAATTAGGAGGTTGTAATGTTTAAGTTAAAGAAGGCAAGTAGTATAGAGAGGATTGATATGAAATTTTATACATATTACAGAGTTCATCTGTGTCATGAAGCATTCAATGAAGGACTTGATTCTGTTTAAGCTTTAGAGAGTCCTGAAATAGTTAATTAGTCTTAAGAAATCAAACTTTAAAAAATACAACTTTCATTTTAAATTTTAATTGTGTGGTAAATACCATGGATGTTGCATGAGTAATATTTGTAGTATTATTTTATTACAGTTAAAAACTTATAGTAGGTTTTTTTTGTGCTTAAAAATATGTATACCCATAAGCTATTTAAAAATGTTCTTTTACAAAAATGTTCTTTTAATTTCCAATTAATTTTGGGCATCACAGGAAAACATATTCAGAGACAGTGATCCTTATTTTAACTTTAGCCTATCATTCACAAACTCACTTGAACTTGTTTGCCTTTGTAATTGCTAACACATTTCCTGTGATATCTACATCACAGAGTTCTGTGACAGTGAGCATCATTAAGCAGTGGGTTTTTTCTTTGGTATTCTTAAAAAAGATTTCTGACATAGATTAAGTCATTTGGAAAACCGTTGTCACTGAAAATGAAGTAAGAAACAACACAACCAGGGGGAGATCAATTTTCAGAGCAACCATCAGTTTTCAGAGAGCAGATGGTAGAAATTGCTCTTTTTGTGAAATAAAATAGAAAATTTCCTTTGAACATCACCTTCACTTACATTGAACATTGTTACCTATTGTGTAAAAAGGGATGTTGCTTCCTTCTCGCATGTGATGCCAATTAGGCATTTTTACCTTTGTGAATCTGCTAATTAAATATAGAATTTAAATAAATACAAAATAGCAAAATTTACACTACTGACCTAATAAATGAAAAAATTGATATTTTCAAACATTTCATATGAATATAAATTCAGATACACACAGTCTCACAAGATATAATAATCATACAAAGGAATACCATTGTAAAAAACACCCAGGCAAGGAATTAGATCGTTGCTAATGTTCCAGAAGCCTGCTGTCTGACCCTTCCCAAACATATTGTTTCCATCTTCTTTCGAGGTAACTTCTGGGGCACCTGGGTGGCTCATGTGGTTAAGTGGCCAACTCTTGATTTCAGCTCAGGACATGCTCTTGGGGTCCTAGGATCGAGTCCTGCATCCAGCTTGGTGCTCAATGAGGATTCTGCTTAAGGATTCTCTCTCTCCTTCTCCCTATGGCCTTCCCCCTACTCACGTGTGGGCTCTTTTCTCTCCAATAAATAAAGAAATCTTTAAAAAGAGCAACTACTATCCTGATTTTGATTTTTCTGATGATAATTTACCTCCTTTGTTTTTAAAGTTGATCTTATTACCAATGCCAGCCTCCTTAAAAGTGAAAATATTTTTATTTTAGTAGGTTTTAAATTTCATATAAAGTACTAGACTTTATATATTCTTTTTTTTTTTTTTTAAGATTTTACTTATTTATTTGACAGACAGAGATCACAAGTAGGCAGAGAGGTAGGCAGAGAGAGAGGCAGAGAGCCTGATGTGGGGCTCGATCCCAGGACCCTGGGATCATGACCTGAGCTGAAGGCAGAGGCTTTAACCCTCTGAACCACCCAGGTGCCCCTAGACTATACATATTCTATCACTTCTTTTGTTCAGTAGTACATTGGTGAATCTGCCATTATCATCCCTGTTATGCCATCTAGATTTCTATTAAATGACTCGGCTACATTTCCTCTCCATTTTATTGATGAGTCTATTCTAATTTTTGGCTTTTACAAACAGTAATTGTATGGACAATCTTGTACATGTGTCCTGACAAATGTGTGAGAGTTTCTCTGGGTAGTGGCTCTCAAAGTGCTGTCCATGAGCCCGCAGCCCCCAAGACTCTTTTATGAGGTCTGTGAGGTCAAAACTTGTAAGGATATTTAAATGTTATGTAATGGTATTTAATGTTTTTGTAACAGTATTTTGTAATGATACTTAAATGTTATTTATCTTTTTACTGTGTTGACGATGGTGCAGGTGCAATGCTGGGTGAACCTGTATCTTGGCCCAAATCAAGGCAGTGGCACCACATCGCTCTTGTGGTTGTTCTATTCTGCAGGGCCACGTGGTCACAGGGGAAAAAAAAAATGAACAATTTTACTTAGGAATGTTTCTGATGAAACAAGCCATGAAACTCTTTATTAAATCAGATATGCATTCTTTTTGATCCCAAGTGAAGGAATGGAGCTTTTCAAAGAGGACTTAATGTTGCATACTGAAGGATGAAGGCTGCCCAGAAGAAACATGCTTGTGTGATTCTGTGAGTTAGGAACTGCTGCTGTTTTTGCAGAAGATTGTTTTTATTTGAAAGAATGACTGGCGAACAGTGGTCATTCGGACTTGGATATCTGGCAGACATTCTCTGAAAAACGAACAAAATGAACCTGTCTCATTGTGAGCTTGAGAGCTTTCTAAGACTAAGAGTTTCACTAAGACTTTTCTGATGAAAATGAGCATTGATATTAACCAATGTGGAGTTTGGGTATTGTACTACGAAATTTTCAATATTTGGTAATCTACATAACTCATTGAACTGATGTTTTCCAAATGAGTAATGCATGCTGTCATGAGATCGCACATTGGTTAAAAAGTCCATTCCAAGGTCAGGGTTGACTGACAGAACTTACTGTGACAGAGCATGAAATTTCATGATTCTGCAGTACAAGTAACTTTAAAAATCTAATACTTGTGAGAGACAGTCCACAATTATCTGAAAAGGGTGCTAAAATACTTTTTCCCTTTCAAACTACATATTTATGTAAGGAAGCATTTAAGGAAGAACAAATTCCAGTATTACACAGATTCTTTGAGATAGTAGAGGAGGAGGGAATACTTCTCAATTCATTTTATGAGATAGACCTGACACCAAAACCGGAAGGGAAAAAAATTAAATACCAGTAAAAATAAAAACTTAATAACAAAATTCATTATCAATACACTGAGAAAAGATTTTTAGTTAATAAATGACGCTGGTACAATCTTTCATTTACCTGGAAGAAAATAAAATTAGATCATCATCCTTTAAAAACAAAAAGAAACAAAAACAGATTCTGGATGTACTGAATAATCTGTAAAGGCACAAACAAAAAGCCTCAAGACAACAGAAAGCTTGCAAATAAAAGAAAACTCTAGGACTCAGAAGATCTTTCTGACCTAAAACTTTTCCAAACCCAGGACACATAAAATAAATGATAGGAGTATTCGACTCAAGTGAAATGAAAGGCTTTGTGTAGTAAAAAAAAAAAAAATAACAACAAACAAGATCAGTAGAAATATAATAGATTTGAGGCGAATATTTGGGACAGGCTATGTGTTAACGTGTGTAGCACACCAGGAGGTCCTCCTGACCGACAGAAATTTGGATCAAAATTGTGACAGGACATTTTCCAGAACAGATTCTTATAGACTCAGAATGTGTGAAAAGGGGCTAAGAGTAGTTTTCAGGGGAATCCAAGTCAGAGTAGTAAAGAGGTAATCACTCCTTTGGAAGAAAGAGAAATTTACTTTTATTTTATTTTATATTTCTTATATTTTATTCTATTTATTTTATTTTATTTTTATTTTTATTTTTAATTTTTTTTTTGCCATAGGGGAAGAGACATTTATTCTGCCCTGTAAGGACCTGAATTTACCTTTACCAGAGGGCAAAATCTAGTAACATGTATCCACCATGGACTCATCCGCCTGTCTTCTGAGAATCTATAGCCACCCAAGCCCTGGTGTGTAGGATGCATGTATGAGAATTATTTTGTGGTGGTGTTTGGATTAGAAAAATACTGAAAGTAAGGTGAATTTGCATTAAGGGAACAAATTTTGTTTTCATTAGGGAATAGGTGGTAACACTGTAAAGGAATGAATAAAAACTACAGCAGGTGGTTTTTTTTTTTTTAAAGATTTTATTTATTTATTTGACAGAGATCACAAGTAGGCAGAGAGGCAGGCGGGGGTGGGGGGGAACAGGCTCCCCGCCGAGCAGAGAGCCCGATGAGGGGCTCGATTCCAGGATCCCGGGACCATGACCTGAGCCGAAGGCAGAGGCTTCAACCCACTGAGCCACCCAGGCACCCCTACAGCAGGTGTTTTAAGAGGGATTTCCATGAGATATTGTTCAGAGAGAAAAGCGAGATGCAGAAAAAATATATTTGTGTAAAACATTCATAATAAAACAATATGTATTGCTGAAGGTATAGTGGTTTAAAGAAGGGAATTTGGGGGGCGCCTGGGTGGCTCAGTGGGTTAAGCCTCTGCCTTCGGCTCAGGTCATGATCTCGGGGTCCTGGGATCGAGCCCCGCATCGGGCTGTCTGCTCAGCAGGGAGCCTGCTTCCTCCTCTCTGCCTGCCTCTC
The DNA here is from genome assembly GCF_002288905.1 of Enhydra lutris kenyoni. Classification (NCBI taxonomy): domain Eukaryota; kingdom Metazoa; phylum Chordata; class Mammalia; order Carnivora; family Mustelidae; genus Enhydra; species Enhydra lutris. The sequence continues at coordinate 6,140,162 of NW_019154141.1, read as the reverse complement.
TGCCTACTTGTGATCTCATTCTCTCTCTCTCTCTCTCTCTCTCTCTGTCAAATAAATAAATAAATAATCTTTAAAAAAAAAAAAAAAAAAAGAAGGGAATTTGGTTTAACTAACACTTAACAGCCCAGGGTATGTAGGGAGTGCTCTGCTCTGTGACATCATCGGGGACCCAGGCTCCTGGGGAAGCTCTGCCATCTTCAATGTGTGACTGTAGTCTCTGGGTCTGAGGGGGTGGTTGCTTGCTGGTACCTTCTCTTTTAAGAGTCATCCTTCAGAAAGAAAGAGAGCATGAAAAGCAAGCCACCTTATTTTAGATATCCAGTCAAAGTTGCCTGCAGCATTTCTGTCCCAGTACCCTCCTCAACCATGGCAAGTCACGTGGTCACTCGCAGCCGTACCACCACCATCATCATTTGATGATTTGGACATAAAAATCATATTTTCTTTTTATTGGTGGTGGTACGGCCCAGCCCAAATTTGGTGGTGGTGGGGGACTCAAAGAAAGGAAAGGAAGACAGATATCTGAGGACACTGGCAGTCTGTGCTACAAAACCCCTTCCTGGAGTATGTTTGTGTATGTTTGTATGTGAGCTGTGAACATGGCGGGAGATATGCAGATGTACTAGGTTGTTATTAAGGGATACGTCATGCGGGTATTAACACTTCAGAAGGACACGGGGAGGAGAGGGAGAGAGTCAAATAAAAAGTGAACACCAAAGAGTGCAGAGAAGCTAAACAAAATAAACAAAAACTCAGTATAGAATAGGACTGGGATTATGTTTGCGTTGCATGTAAATTATGTTTGTATATGATATATAGCAAAATATAAAAATTAGAAGAAAAATACCAGTATGCACTGTGTATGTTTAAATATCACTTCTTCTCTGACTGTAAAGAGTTCTGAGGAGACTCGAAATGACTTCGGAGAATGCCATCCATCTCTAAGTCCCATGGATAAGGTAGCAAGAGAGATAGATGCATTGTTCTTTGTGCTGTGTTTAGAAATAAGCACAGTGAGTAACAGTTGGCATTATGAAATACTACAAGTGAACATTTTGAGAGTAGGGTACACTGGAGATGTTAATCAGGAAAAATCTTAATTATCAACACATGATAATATCTATCCCCTGACTAGTAACTAACAGAATTCTCTAAAAAATGGTTGTAACACTTAGGCATCTGAGTAAGTACAGTGATGATTATTTTAGAAACAACCTCTTCTGCTATTTGCTGTGGTGATTGTCGAGATGTAGAAAGTGGGAGGAAGCAAATACATCATGCGGTTATGTGGCTTTGGAAATTGCTGGGTCGTGCACATAGTTGACATCAGCGGTGTTTTTGAGCTTTTCTGCCTTACACTTGACTTACTCTGTAGTTGCAGTAAATAAAGGCAGCCAGTATTTCAAAGTATGACATTTTCTGCTTCATGGAAAACTCGTAGTTTGTCGAGTTTTTCTCTGCATCAGAATAAATCTTGCTCTTTTTTGCATATTTTATTCCTTTTGATATGATTGTGGTAGTTGATCAACATTAAAGCTTTGAAATGACATTAAAAGGAGTTTGTTGGTATTTTAAAATATGTAGCTAATGCCTGTTTAAATAACTTCAATACATTTTTTCCTTACAAATTCATTAATAGTTATTATGCCATTTTATTTTGGTATTGTATGGATTTCAGTATCAAATGTTAAAGTTTGCACCTGCAAAACTGCTAATTGTAAAAATACCATTCTGAATAAGAAATTTGCTCTTCTGTAAGAGTCAGTGTTGAATGCCTGAGTGAATAGACTGGTAAGTATTCCTTGTTTTCTTTAAAAAAAAACAACATTGGGGGCTAGGAAAAGAATAAATGAAACAAGATGGGATTGGGAGGGAGACAAACCATAAGAGACTCTTAATCTCACAAAACAAACTGAGGGTTGCTGAGGGGAGAGGGTAGGAAGAGGGTAGGAAGAGGGTGGTGGGGTTATGGACACTGGGGAAGGTATGTGCTATGGGGAGTGCTGTGAAGTATGTAAACCTGGTGATTCACAGACCTGTACTCCTGGGGCTAATAATACATTATATGTTAATAAAAAAATTAAAAAATAATAAAAACAACAACAAACCCTTAATTCAAAGCTCGTGAGTATTTAGTTAAATAAAATGACAATGGTAATTGTCCTAAAACTTAACTAGTTATACTGTAAGTGGGATATTTTTAAACCCAAGGAAATTCTCTAATCCCAAGTGAGCACCTTCATCAGTTTTATTCACTTGGAAAGAATGTCCAACGTCAGAGCTATTCTTTGAAGCACATACTGCAGAGAAAATTAAGCCAAATGGACTTTCTAAATAAAATTTCCTAAGGTCTAAGTACGAATTTTAGAAATTCTCTTAAAAATAGCCTGGAGGCATGTCCTGTAGAGAGGGAGGTGATCCATTTTCAGATCCTTTGCTTTGGCAGTAGGTTGTCCGTGGAATGTCTTGTCACACACGCCTCGTGTTCCCGTGGCATCGTCTCATTCTCTCCTGGCTGTATGCTTCTTTTTCTAGAAGCGGGTGGCTTAGCCCTGAGGTGGTGGTTCAAGTAATTGATTGGAACTTCCAGTCCTTTTGCGCAGGGACTTGGTCAGAGGAGGTAAAGCTCTCCTCTCTCCACTTACCCCATCTGATTCTTTTGAGATATTTTTGGAGGGGCAAATGGCTTAGACAGGTATGTTGGTTTCAAACCTAACTCCTTTTACATCAGAGAATCGATAGATGAAAACACGTTGAACAATGGCTGATCTTAGAAATAGCGTAAAAGTCCTCGAGTTCGTTTCTTATGCATTGCTTTCAGCAGAGCTTCTCTGCCAACTCTCCTTAATGGCTCTGTCTTCTTACTTGACATCAAAAGTTCTATAATTTAGGCTCAGTTTTTCATTTGTCTAAATTTTAAAACTTAATTTTAACATATACATACTTGTGTACTTACATGTCTGCATAAGTATCATGCACAAAGAATACAAATGGGACTACAAAGTTTAATTATTTTATTCAGCAAAGGTGACGAGAAAAGCCCCTAAAACTTATATTTCAGGTCCAGGAAAGAAGGAAAGAAAATACAGTGCAAACCAACTGCGGGCCATGTTGAATACAAAGTGTTACAAGGTATACTGAGGAAGGAAAAGTTGCTGTTTTCTGGGAAGCCTGAGGAAGATTTCATGGAGGGAATGACATTTGAACCATGAGATGTGAAAAGGCAAAGAGGACATGAAGCAGGAAGCCAGAGTGTGTGTTTAGCTGCAGCTTGTAGACCGCTGGCTGATGGTACAGGGAAAAGAAAAGAAGAGGGGGTGTGGTAAAGAGACACATGTATGTTGTTGCCAAGTCAAGGCCCAGGGAGCTACTGAAGTTTCCACCTGGCCTTGAATATCGTGACTTGGGGATGTTGAGGGTCAGGGACAAGGAGGAGTAAAGATAAGGGAGTTATTTATATGTAGTGACTATTATTTTGTATCAAATATTGAATTGTACTAGAACAACCAACAAGAGTTAGCTAGGAGGTAGTGGAAAATAGGAAAGACCTGAGTCCTGGAGATGGACGGTTGTGACTCACCTGCATGGGAGATTAGAGCTCAATCCGGATAAAATCCCCAAAGGCAGAACGTGTACAGGAATATACTTGTCAGGATATAAAATCAATGCACAGAAATCAGTTGCATTTCTATATACCAACAACAAGACAGAAGAAAGAGAAATTAAGGAGTCAATCCCATTTATAATTGCACCCCAAACCATGAGATACCTAGGAATAAACCTAACCAAAGAGACAAAGAATCTATACTCAGATAACTATAAAGTCCTCATGAAAGAAATTGAGGAAGACACAAAGAAATGGAAAAATGTTCCATGCTCATGGATTGGAAGAACAAATATTGTGAAAATGTCTATGCTACCTGAAGCAATGTATATGTTTAATGCAACTCCTATCAAAATACAATCAATTTTTTTCAAAGAAATGGAACAAATAATCCTAAGATTTATATGGAACCAGAAAAGACCTCGAATAGCCAGAGGAATGTTGAAAAAAAAAGCCAAAGTTGGTGGCATCACAATTCCACACTTCAAGCTCTACTACAAAGCTGTCATCATCAAGACAGTATGGTACTGGGGGACCTGGGTGGCTCAGTGGGTTAAGCCTCTGCCTTCGGCTCAGGTCATGACCTCATGGTATTGAGCCCCACATCAGGCTCTCCTCAGCGGGGAGCCTGCTTCCCCCCGCCCCCCTCCCCCACGTGCCTCTCTGCCTACTTGTGATCTCTGTCCAAAAAAAAAAGACAGTATGGTACTGGCACGAAAACAGACACATAGATCAATGGAACAGAATAGAGAGCCCAGAAATAGACCCTCAACTGTATGGTCAACTAATCTTCGACAAAGCAGGAAAGAATGTCCAATGGAAAAAAGACAGTCTCTCCAACAAATGGTGTTGGGAAAATTGGACAGCCACATGCAGAAAAATGAAACTGGACCATTTCCTTATACCACACACAAAAATAGACTCAAAATGCATGAAAGACCTCCATGTGAGAAAGTAGTCCATCAAAATCCTTGAGGAGAACACAGGCAGCAACCTCTTTGACTTCAGCCACAGCAACTTCTTCCTAGAAACGTCGCCAAAGGCAAGGAAGCAAGGGCAAAAATGAACTATTGGGACTTCATCAAGATCAAAAGCTTTTACACAGCAAAGGAAACAGTCAACAAAACCAAAAGACAACTGACAGAATGGGAGAAGATATTTGCAAGCAACATATCAGATAAAGGGCTAGTATCCAAAATCTATAAAGAACTTATCAAACTCAACACCCAAAGAACAAATAATCCAATCAAGAAATGGGCAGAGGACACGAACAGACATTTCTTGATTGGATTATTTGTTCTTTGGGTGTTGAGTTTGATAAGTTCT
>NW_019154141.1:6105416-6135132 GCF_002288905.1 Enhydra lutris kenyoni | reverse complement strand
AGGGGAACCCTCCTACACTGTTGGTGGGAATGCAAGCTGGTGCAGCCACTCTGGAAAACAACATGGAGGTTCCTCAGAAAGTTGAAAATAGAGATACCCTTCGACCCAGCCATCACAATACTGGGTACTTACCCTAAAGATACAAATGTAGTGATCTGAAGGGGCATGTGCACCCGAATGTTGATAGCAGCAATGTCCACAATAGCCAAACTATGGAAGGAACCTAAGTAAGTGTCCATCGACAGATGAATGGATGAAGAAGATGTGGTATATATCTACAATGGAATACTATGCGGCCATCAAAAGAAATGAAATCTTTCCATTTGCAATGACGTGGATGGAACTAGAGAGTATTATGCTGAACAAAATAAGTCAACCAGAGAAAGACAATAATCATATGATCTCCCTGATATGAGGAAGTTGAGAAGCAAAGTGGGGGGTTTTGGGGATAGGGAAGGAAAAAATGAAACAAGATGGGATCAGGAGGGAGACAAACCATAAGAGACTCTTAATCTCACAAAACAAACTGAGGGTTGTGGGGGGAGGGAGGTAGGGAGAGGGTGGTTGGGTTGTGGTCATTGGGGAGGGTATGTGCTATGGTGAGTGCTGTAAAGTGTGTAAACCTGGTGATTTGCAGTCCTGTACCCCTCGGGCTAATAATACATTATATGTTAATAAAAATTAAAAATTAAAAAAAAAAATCACCAAAGGCAAGTGTTTCCCTATAGTGAAGACAGCTACGGGGCTGACTAGAAGAATGGTGGAGACAGAGAAACCCTCTCTGAGGAGTGAGATGAGAACCACAACAGCAGAGTCACAGAAGCTGAGGAAAAACGATGATCCTCCTGCAAATCACTGAAGACAAAAGCATGGACTTTTCCCTTAGAATTGGTGATCAAAGGGCTTTTGGAGTAAGAATGACAATTATGTCACATTGTGACCTTTAAGATTGCAGTTTTAATGAAGGGTGGAAGACATTCTTAAAGGAAGGGAAGAAGTGGAAGTACAGAATGTGGAATATATGCAAGATGAAAAGGTCATTAGTTAAAAAGGGGGGAAAAAAAAAACGAATGATAGTTTGTGGGGGAAAGCTCAGATATTGAAAGAGCAATTTCTGCCAGTATTCTTAAAATGGGATTTAAAAAAATTAAATATTAATTTAATTAATCTATTCAATATCATGAGGAAGATGTGTGTAAAGTACTAAATGATCTAAAAAAAGTAGGAGCTCTTAATCTTAAAACATTAAAAGAAGTTTTTAGGGAACAGAAAATCATAGCATGTTTAGAGTATCAATGACTTACGGGTTATGTGCCTGTCCCTCCTCTCTTTCCTAGTTATGCCAGTTTTTCCGTCCCAAGCAAACATTTCTCATTAAAACCATAAGACTATTTATTTAGAAAGCATCTTGGTTTTTTTATTAGCAGAGGGAGAGAATCTCAAGCAGGCTCCACTCTCAGAACAGAGCCAGATCAAGGCTTGATCTCAGGACCTTGAGAACATGAGCTGAGACAAAATCAAGTGTTGGGCGCTTAACTAACTGAGCCACCCAGGCTCCCCTAACTCTCATAGTTAACCCTCAGCTTTATTTAGCTTGCGTTCCTTAACTGGACCCAGACTGCTGAGTATGAATCAGGCTTTATACTTCAATGGCTGGGTGACCTTGAGCAGCTACCTCTTTGTGCTTTAGTTTTGCTATCTGTAAAAAGGAGATGGTAAAAGTACCCACTCGCAGATGCCATTGTGAGGATGACATGAAATAATGAAGCAATCCATATAAATTTTTAGGATCAAAGCCTTGCAAGTTGTTTTACTTTTTTATTTTTAATTTTTATTTTATGAACATAGAATGGATTATTTGCTTCAGGGATACAGGTCTGTGAATCATCATCTTACACAATTCACAGCCCTCACCATAGCACATACCCTCCCGGTGTCCATCACCCAACTACCCCATCCCTCCCGCATACCCTTCTCAGTGTCCATCACCCAGCCACCCCATCCCTCCCACCCACACCCCCCAGCAACCCTCAGTTTGTTTCCTGAGATTAAGAGGCACTTATAGTTTGTTTCCCTTCCCCAGACATTTCTGCAGAGCTTTGCAAGTTTTATGTAATCAGTCACGTATTTGTTGTTTTTCTGCTTCTGTAATTTTTTCTTTTCACTCCTTTCTGCTGCTGCTACTGAAATTGATAACTACAGACAGTCCTTGACTTAAGTCAAGGTTTGACTCAATGGTTTGACTTATGCTTTTTCGACTTTATGGTGGTGCTAAAGCGATACACATTCAGTAGAAACCATACTTCAGATTTTGAATTTAGCTCTTTTCTTGGGCTAGTGGTATGTGGTGCGATCATCTCTTATGACGCTGGGCAGTAGTGTTCTGTTGCATGAATATGCCGTAATTTGTTTATCCATTGATCTATTAATCACCCTTTGGTTTGTTTTCAGTTTTGACTGTCATGAATAAGGCTACCATGAAAATTAATGTACAGGTTTTTGGTTGACTTAAGTTTTTAGTTCTCTTGGATAAAACTGCTAAACTGCTTTCCAAGTAGTTGTACAATTTTGTACTCCTATCAGCAATGCCTGAGAATTCAAGTTGTTCCATATCCTCACCAAAACTTGATACTGTCAGTTAAAAAGTTATTTTAATTTGAACAGAGCTATAAACAGCAAAGAAATTGAATCAGTAATCAAAAGTCTCCCAACAAACAAAAGTCCAGGGCAGATGGTTTCCCAGGGGAATTCTACCAAACATTTAAAAAAAAATTTTTTTTAATTTATTTGAGAGCAAGTGAGCATGGGAGCACAAGTGGGGAGGGGGAGTAGAGGGAGAGGGAGAAGCAGACTGCCCCCTGATCAGGGAGCCCAACACAAGGCTCAGTCCAAGGACCCTGAGATCATGACCTGAGCAGAAGGAAGACGCTTAACTGGCTGAGCCACCCAGGCACCACTTTACCAAACATTTAAAGAAGAGTTAGGCTTATAACAAATCCAAAGAGGTAGAAGATCTGTACTCTGAAAACTATAGAGCGCTTATGAAAGAAATTGAAGATGATACAAAGAAATGGAAAAACATCCCATGCTCATGGATTGGAAGAAGAAATATTTTTAAAATGTCTGTACTACTCAAGTCTTCACATTTAATGCAACCTCTGTCAAAACACCAACAGCATTTTTCACAGAGCTAGAACAATCCTAAAATTTGTATGGAACCACAAAAGACCCTGAATAGCCTGAATAGCCAAAGCAATCTTGAAAAAGAAGAGCAAAGCTAGAGGCATCACAATTTCAGACTTCAAACTGTATTAGTATTGCAAAGCTGTAGTTATCAAGACAGTATGGTGGCAGGAAAACAGACATATAGATCAATGGAACAGAATAGAAAACCCAGAAATGGACCCACAACTATGGGGCCAACTAATCTTTTGGCAAAGCAGGAAAGAATACCAAATGGGAAAAAAAATCTCTTCAACAAATGGTGTTGGGAAAACTGGACTGATTTCCTAACACCAGACACAAAATAAATTCAAAATGGGTGAAAGACCTAATGTGAGATAGGAAACCATCAAAATCCTAGAGGAGAACATAGGCATCAACTTTTTTTTTTTTTTTAAGTAGTTTCTACACCTAGCGTGGAGCCTACCATTGGACTTGAACTCACAACCCTGAGATCAAAGCATGAGCTGAGATCAAGAGTTTTACACCTAACTGACTCAGCCACTCAGGCACCCCAGACTGCAACCTCTTTGACCTTGGCCATAGCAACTTCTTACTAGACATTGTCTCTGGAAGTAAGGGAAACAAAAATGAACTATTGGGATTTTATTAAGATAAAACCCTTGTACACAGTGAAGGAAACAGTCAACAAAACTAAGAGGCAGCCTATGGAATGGGAGAAGGTATTTGCCAATGATGTATCTGATAAAGGGTTAGTGTCCAAAATGTAAAGAATTTATCAAACCTAAATACCCCCCCAAAGTCCCCCAAAATGACAAATAATCAAAAAACAAATAATCCAGTTAAGGATTGGGCAGAAGATAGGAATAGGCATTTTCCCAAAGACACACAGATGGTTAACAGACATATGAAAAGATGCTCAACATTACTAATCATCAGGGGAATGCAAATTAAAACCATGAGATACTGCTTCACACTGCTCAGAATGGCTAAAATTAACAATGTGGGAAAAATAGATGTTGATGAGAATTTGAAGAAAAGGGAACCCTTTTACACTATTGGTGGGAATGCAAACTGGTACAGCCAATCCAGAAAACAGTATGGAGGTTCCTCAAAATGATAAAAATAGAACTATCCTACAACCCAGCGATTGCACTACTAGGTATTTACCCAAAGGATACAAAAGTGCTGATTCGAAGGGACACATGTACCCTGAGGTTTATAGCAGCATTATCAACAATATTCAAATTACAGAAAGAGCCCAAAAGTCCATCCACTGATGAATGACTATGTCACACACACACACACACACACACACACACACACACACACACGAATATTACTCAGCCATCAAAAAGAGTGAAATTTTGCCATTTTCACCAACATGGATAGAGCTAGAATGTATTATGCTAAGGGAAATAAGTCAGTCAAAGAAAGACAAATACCCTATGATTTCACTCATACGTAGAATTCAAGAAACAAAACAGATGAATGTAGGGGAAGTTGTAAAAAAAAGAGAGGGAGGAAAACCTTAGGAGACTCTTAATGACAGAGAACAAACAGGATTGCTAAAGGGGAGGTTGATGGGCTACGGGCTGGATGGGTGGTAGGAATTAGGAGAGCACTTGTTATGATGAGCACTGGGTGTTGTATGTAAGTGATGAATCACTAAATTTTACTCCTGAAACCAATATTACACTGTATGTTAACTAGAATTTAAATAAAAACTAAAAAAAAAAAAAATCTATTGATACACAATGCCAACTTAATTAAACTTTCTAAATAAAATTTCCAATACCCTTTTACAGGTTAAGAGTCCTATAGGAAATAACTAACAATAAATAATCTAATAACATACAGATACAGATTTGTTTTATAAGCTTGGGTAAGTATGAAAAAGTCATACTTTTAAAGACATCTGTGTATGGTATGTGGAAGCAACAAAAACTAGATTAACTAAAATTCCAGAATGAGAACTATCTTGAAATAAACTGATACCAGTTGCCATTAAGAAAAATTATTTTAGCCCATTGAAGTTGTATCTCATTGTAGTTTTAAAAAATAATATTAGACTTTATTTTTTTAGAACAGTTTCAGGTTTAGAAAAATTAAGTCCCTATTATTACCATATTGTATCAGTATGGTACAGTAGTTCGAACTGATGAACCAGTTTTGATAGGTTAGTACTAACTAAAGTCCATGAATCACTTGGATATCTCTTCTTTGGCTTATATATATATATATAGTTCTCTAGGTTTTGACAAATGTATAAGGTCACATATCCACCATTATAGTATTGTATAGAATAGTATACCCTAAAAATCTTCCCTTCTTCATTTCTTCTTCTCTCCCTTCCTCCCCTGGTACCATTGATCTTTTTACTATCTCTTTAATTTTGCCTTTCCCAGAATGTCAGGAAGTTGGCCTTTCACTTGAGATTGGGCGCGTTCAGGGTGGTATGGCCATAGACCAGACGGGTGGCCTTTCAGAAGGACTTCTAATTAGCAATGTGCGTTAACGTTTCCTCCATGTCTTTTTCTGACTTGATGTCATGGTTGTTCTAATTTGTGTTTTCTGATGGCTAATGATAATATCTTTTCATATGCTTTTGGACCATTTATATATCTTTTTATGTGAAGTATTTATTTAATGCTATCACATTTTTTAAGGATTTGTTTTAGAGAGAGAGAGAGAAAACCCAGGGGGAGGGACAGAGGGAGAGAGAGTCCCAAGCAGACTCTGCATTGCTGGCAGAACTTGGCAATGGGCTTCATCTCACAACCCTGAGATCACGACCTGAGCCAAAACCGAGTTGGGTGCCCAACTGACTAAGCCACCCAGCCACTCCTCATGCTATTACATTTTAAAATAAATTTAATTTAAAGTAAAATAAAATTATTTTATTCAAAATAAATTTAAAATAAAAGGTTATTTGCCATTTTATGATTTTTATATTCTGGGCATAATTATATTTTATATTCTAGATACTTTTTATATTCTGGGTACAAATTATATTTTTCTATTCTGCATACAAATGGGAATTTTGTTATTTGATAGATACATAAGTAGGAAGTCTTAATATTGCTAGGATGAATTCCTGTATCACTATAAAATATCCCTCCTATCTTTTCTTGTAGTTTCTTGGTTTGTGTGGCATATCTTTTCATGCTCTTTAATTTTTGTGTCTTTATGTTTAAAACAGATCAATTGTAGACAGCATATAATGGGGTCATTCTTTTTTTTTTTATATTTATTTGCATTTCTCTCATGACCATTGATATCAGGCATGCTTTCAATGTTCTTTTTAGATATTCATATATCCTGTTGGTGAAATGCCTATTCAAATCTTTTGTCCCATTTTTATTTTTTTTTATTATTTTTTAAAATCATTTTTAAAATTTATTTTCAGCATAACAGTATTCATTGTTTTTGTACCACACCCAGTGCTCCATGCAATCCGTGCCCTCTCTAATACCCACTACCTGGTTCCCCCAACCTCCCAACCCCCCACCTCTTCAACCCTTCAGATTGTTTTTCAGAGTCCATAGTCTCTCATTGTTCACCTCCCCTTCCAATTTCCCCCAACTGCTTTCTCCTAACTCCCCATGTCCTCCAAGCTATTTGTTATGCTCCACAAATAAGTGAAACCATATGATAATTGACTCTCTCTGCTTGACTTATTTCACTCAGCATAATCTCTTCCAGTCCCGTCCATGTTGCTACAAAAGTTGGGTATTCATCCTTTCTGATGGAGGCGTAATACTCCATAGTGTATATGGACCACATCTTCCTTATCCATTCGTCCGTTGGAGGGCATCTTGGTTCTTTCCACAGTTTGGCGACCGTGGCCATTGCTACTATAAACATTGGGGTACAGATGGCCCTTCTTTTCACTACATCTGTATCTTTGGGGTAAATACCCAGTAGTGCAATGGCAGGGTCATAGGGAAGCTCTATTTTTAATTTCTTGAGGAATCTCCACACTGTTCTCCAAAGTGGCTGCACCAACTTGCATTCCCACCAACAGTGTAAGAGGGTTCCCCTTTCTCCACATCCCCTCCAACACATGTTGTTTCCTGTCTTGCTAATTTTGGCCATTCTAACTGGTGTAAGGTGGTATCTCAATGTGGTATTAATTTGAATCTCCCTGATGGCTAGTGATGATGAACATTTTTTCATGTGTCTGATAGCCATTTGTAAGTCTTCATTGGAGAAGTGTCTGTTCATATCTTCTGCCCATTTTTTGATATGATTATCTGTTTTGTGTGTGTTGAGTTTGAGGAGTTCTTTATAGATCCTGGATATCAATCTTTTGTCTGTACTGTCATTTGCAAATATCTTCTCCCATTCCGCGCGTTGCCTCTTTGTTTTCTTGACTCTTTCCTTTGCTGTGCAGAAGCTTTTGATTTTGATGAAGTCCCAAAAGTTCATTTTTGCTTTTGTTTCCTTTGCCTTTGGAGACAGATCTTGAAAGAAGTTGCTGTGGCTGATATCGAAGAGATTACTGCCTATGTTCTCCTCTAGGATTCTGATGGATTCCTGTCTCACGTTGAGGTCTTTTATCCATTTTGAGTTTATCTTTGTGTACGGTGTAAGAGAATGGTCGAGTTTCATTCTTCTACATATAGCTGCCCAGTTTTCCCAGCACCATTTATTGAAGAGACTGTCTTTTTTCCACTGTATATTTAACAATGTAGTCTGTCTCTGTCATTTATTAGAGTGGTAAGTTCATTTAAATTTAATGTAATTATTAATATAGCTGGTTGGTTTTCAATGTACTTTCTTGGTATTTGTTTCCACTGGTACCTTATTTTTTCCACTCCTTTGTTGTCCTATTTTCATTTATTCATTTAAAAACTATTGGGGTGGAGAGGGATGGGGTGGCTGGTTTAGGGACACTGGGGAGGGTATGTGCTATGGCGAACACTGTGAATTGGGTAAGACTGATGGATCGCAGACCTGTGCCCCTGAAGCAAATAATACATTCTGTGTTAATAAAAAAAGTTATTTCATTTAAAATTTTCTATTGAATTCTTCGTTATATATGCTTTGATATTTTTCTTTATTGGTTGTTCTAGGGCTAAAAACGTGCTTCCTGCCCCTGTCAGAGTCTGTGTACGGTCAATACAGAACCACCTCCTGCTGGACCGTCTCACTCTCTTCTTCCTATGTCGCAAATCTAATAATTCAGAAACAGTATAATGCAGTTTAAGCCTGATTCTCTGTGCTATTGTTGACATAGTTCTACATACATTAAACGCCACCTTCCAGTGTTGTCAATTTTGCACTAAATAGTTGTCTTTTGAGGAAATTAGGAGAAGAGAAAAACCGCTTTTCTGTATGTATCCACTTATCTACTCCTCCAGGTCCTCCTCTTTCTTTCAAATCTGGGTTTGTATCTGGTATAATTTCCTTTCATCCTTAGGAACATCTTTTATGATTTCTTGTAGTGCAGTTCTACTGGTGACAACTCCTGTCAGCTTTCCTTTTATCTGGAATGATTTTTTTTCTTTCCCTTTCAGCACGTCTGAGCTATTATTCCTTTGTCCTCTGGCCTTTATTGTTTCTCATGAGGAGTGAGCAGTCATTCTTATTATTGTTCCCCTGTAGATCATGTCTCTTTTCTTCTGGCTGTTGTAAAAGTTTTCTCTTTATCTTTGGTTTTCAGCAGTGTGACTGTAATGCGCCTAAATGTTTTCTCAGAGTTCACAGAGCATCTTGGATCTCTAAGTTAATATTTATTTTTTCTCAAACTTGGGAAGTTCTTGGCCATTATTTCTTTAACTCACTTCCCTCTTCAGATATATTAGACTCTGATTTTGTTCCACAGTTGCCTGAAGTTTTGTTCATTTTTCATTAATTCTTTAATTTTTTTTTTCCTCAGTCATTAGGTTAGATCATTTCTATTGGTGTGTCATCAAATTTATAGACATTTTCTTCTGCCATCCCAAAGGTATTGCTAAGCTTATCTAGGGATTTTTTTTTCCCCTCTCAGTTGTTATAATTTTCTGGAATTTCTACTTGTTTCTTTCTTTTTTTTTTTTAATTTATTTTTCTTAACAGACAGTGATCACAAGTAGACAGAGAGGCAGGCAGAGAGAGAGGGGGAAAGCAGGCTCCCTGCTGAGCAGAGAGCCCGATGCGGGGCTCGATCCCAGGACTCTGGGATCATGACCTGAGCTGAAGGCAGAGGCTTTAACCCACTAAGCCACCCAGGTGCCCCGTTGTTTCTTTTTATAATTCCATTACGCCACTGAGATTCCTTATCTGTTCTCTCATTAAAATGAATACTTAATTTTTTGAATATATTTTCCTTTAGTTCTTTGCAGCATTTATATTAACTGCTTTAAAGTCTTATGTGCCCAGTAAGTTTCTCTTGGGCCTTATTATCTCCTTTTACTTATTTGTTCTTGCCGATAGACAACATTTTTCTTTTCTTTTTTCATGTTTATTAGTTTCTGTGTATAAGACATTGTCATTGGGGATGATACATTTTGGAGACCCCTAGATCCTGTGGTCTTCTGCCATACGATGGTGATTTTCATTGTTGTTGTTCTTATGGGCTGTTCAAGTATTGGTCAGTTACCTCTAACTTGTGTAAACTTGACTTTACGTTCTATTAAGGCAAAAATGTGGAAAGCCAAAGATATTTCCCAAACTCCTCCAGCATGGTGGGATCTAATCTACAAGCTCTGTCTCTTCTGAAGATCTTGTAAAGGCTTACTTTTAGACTTTACTTGGGTAGGTTTAGGATAAGTCTGAAGTGTGGCTTTAGGTGGATGGAGAGGTCTTCCCAAGTTGTTAGGAAGCTGTCTTCAGTTTGCTTGGGCTGGGCCTTCAGTGTCTTATAGCACCGTGTCGTCTGGCGTCTGTTGTATTTCCTACTTTAGAGCAGCCCAGCTGTGTTATTTACCCAATGTGTGCACCCAGAGTGCCAGATGCACACACATTCCCTCCCCATGCTCAAGGGCTGGCAGGGCTTCTGCTGGCAGTTCCCACGTTCCTGGTGCCCTCTACTTAAGATTCCAGCTTCTTCAGCTGTCCTGAACTCTGACCTTTGCCTTCCCAGTTCAGTAGAGCTTTTGGGCTCCACTTGGACGGTGCTTTTGCCCATGCAGAGAGCCAGAACGATAGTGGGGCTCAGCTTAGGAGGATGGCAGTGTCACACTGCCTGTTTCCTGATACCTGGGAATGGCCACCTCCTGTATTTCATCCCATTTTGTGCTTGTTAACACTGGGAGGTAAGTTTGGTACTAATCACTCCATTATAACCTGAAGTAGACCTCCATGGTTCTTCAGTTTGAAATTGATAGTGTATATACTGAGCCCAGTTAAAGAAGTCTTAAATGTTGTTTGGAATAGACTTACGGGAGCAGGGGGTCAAACAAATTAGAAGTGCTGTATTCAGTCTTTTAATTTCAGTCTTTGTGTTAAATTAAGCAAGGCTGTTTACTCTCTTTCCATATGCATATGGTATATGTATATAGATGCACATAGATATATGCATATCTATATATCTGTATCTTGTGTCCTGTATCGTCTTTATATACTATACTAGTAAAATTGCTTCTGTATTCTCATCCTGATAATTTGTCATGAATCACGCCCCTGAGTACAGGCAGAAATATAGAACTATTTTTTTGGTGTAAAGGTAAGAGTTTCCAGAAAGAGATACTCCTTTATTATTATTATTTTAGGATGGCAGTAGAAAAACTATCTATTTAATAGTAACCTGATGATAACTTGTTGTTCTCTCTCTTAACCAAGTTATCAAATGCTACATTGGCTATATTGGGACAAACCATCCTCTTCCTAATAAGATGGAATGAAAAAGGACACAACATCACATTAGGTTAATCTTGCCAAAATCTAGTAAATCTAATGATCAGGAGACATCAGACAAATCCAAACTGAGAGTGATTCTATACTTCTATATATAGAAGAGTGATGCTGTACTCTTCTAAAATGTCATTGTCAAGAAACAAAAAGAAAGGCTGCCCTAGATTAAAGGAGATACAGTTGATATGTTACTTAAGGGCAATGTGTGATCCTGAATTGGATCTTGGAATGGGAAAAAAAAAACCCACCTACAAATGGCATTATTGTGATAACTGATAAAGCTTGACTATAGACTGTGCATTAAGTAATATTATTGTGTTGTTACATTTTCTGATTTTGATTATGGCTGTGGTTATGGAAAATGGCACCTTTGTTTTTTAAGGAACTATACACTGAAGTTTTTAGGGACAAAGGATCAGGATATCTCTAGCTTTCTCACAAAGGGTTCAGAAAGTAGTTTTATGTATGTCTCTAAGTAGATAGAGCTATTAAAAATGATAAAGCACATCAGGCAAAATATAAACTGTTTGTGAATCTGGGTAAAGGGACATGGGAGCTCCTTGTACTATGTTGTAACTTTTCTTTAAGTTTAATATTATACCAAGTAAAAATTATAGCAGAAAAGTCAAATTTAGATATATCTCTGTGGTTACAAGAACAGAGATCCATCGAGTTTCCCTGAAATAAAAAGGAATACAAAAAACCTTCGAATTCAAGCATGCTGTCATGGACGCTATTAGGTCCTGAGTTTGCTTACTTGACATTGAAGATACTGTATGGTTTCTAGTCTTTGCTATGTTGGTGTATGTGGTTTGCTCTCTTCTCTGTAATGGATTCCTTTACTTTCTCTCAGTTGCTGCCCCTCTAGAACTTGTTTGTTCCTCAAAGTCGCTAACTTGCTGGCCTAGGTCACATTCTTGAGAGAGAGCATCGGAACAATTATTCTCCAACTAATGGATTAGTTAAGCATGTGTCAGGTGTTTATTCCTAATCTGGTCAACCAAGATTGAAGTGGAACAGATGGGAGGAGGTGATTTGGATTATGGCAACATAGTTCCATGGCATTTAGGGCTGTCCCTCAGAAGCAAAGGGTATGACAAATTCTCTCAAAGGTGTTGGGGAAAGATATGGCAATGAACTGTGTCTCCCATATCTGCCCAGCTGGCTTATACTGCTTTTTGAGTTTAATTACTTTTTAAAAGACTCCTACAATGCTTCTGTTAAGGATCTTTATACAGACTTGGATCACCCAGTCCCCTTTCTGCTAAAATGAATA
Source organism: Enhydra lutris kenyoni (assembly GCF_002288905.1). Taxonomy (NCBI): domain Eukaryota; kingdom Metazoa; phylum Chordata; class Mammalia; order Carnivora; family Mustelidae; genus Enhydra; species Enhydra lutris. Next base: position 6,122,834 of record NW_019154141.1, on the reverse strand, counting down.
AGTAACAAAGGGAGTTAGAGGCAAAAGAATGGAAACATTCACAGTCTCTTCCTTGTGTGTAGTAAATAAATGACTGCTTTCCTCTCAACCACTCATTGTTTAAAAAATCATGAGACTGTTAACTTTTGTTTGTGAAAGTTTTTAAATTTCATTATGTGTTGACTTGATCATGCATGTTTCTCTTAAGTTCAGATTCATTACTTTATTGAAATAGCAATTGAAACATATAAAGTGTATTTCAGAAATTTTCAAGAGAGTATTTTGACAGGACATTTGTAATATTTTAAAAGAAAATTTTCCTGAAGGTTGTAAACTAATTTTTTTGTCCTGAGTATAGTTAGTTAAACAATATCATTGAAAATAAGCTTCACAGCTCATTGAGGTAAGGGTAATTAATCTTAACTAGCACAAGATGAAATAGAATCTCAAAATGGTGACTTGCCCAAAGTCACAACAGTTAATGTAATGGGATTAGAATTCAAAATAGAAATGAGATCTGTCAGACACCAATGTATATACTCTTTCAAAGGGTAAGGAATCAGGTGGTCAAACACGTTTACATTTGAGATAATTTCATATTTTTTATCTTAAAACCTGTCACTATTATTCTTTTAATTCTGAGATGTGCCCATTATTAACAAGGATTTGTTACATTTAGGCTGGCTTCACTCAGAACACTGGTACAGTAGGTGTTGGTTTGATAAGGATAGGAGTTGTTAATGAATTCTCAAAAGGACATCAAGTTCCTTCCTTGAAGTAGTCAGGGTCTGCGATTCCAGGAGACAGAAAATCTGTTAAGAGAAATGTGTGATGATCAGTCATATGCCATGATTGTGGACATCCACTCTCAAATGGTCATATTTAGGGGCACCTGGGTGGCTCAGTGGGTTAAAGCCTCTGCCTTTGGCTCAGGTCATGATCCCAGGGTCCTGGGATTGAGCCCCCCATCGGGCTCTCTGCTCAGCAGGAAGCCTGCTTTCCTTCCTCTCTCTCTGCCTGCCTCTCTGCCTGCTTGTGATCTCTCTCTCTGTCAAATAAATAAATAAAATCTTTTTAAAAAATGCTCATATTTAAGTATGTAGATAAATAAGAATAGTTCTAATGAGCATGTAAATGTGAGAAAAGAAAAAAGTAAAAAGGTTGAATAGAGGCTCAAAAATAGCAAACAAAGGCTAAACTACTAGTGAATTTAGCAAAATAGCAATTTAAGATGACTTCTTTTGAGGGTGGAGTGGGGTGGGGATAAGTGCTGAATCTGTATTTAGTAGTCTCCGTTTTGCCTGTGCGGTGAAATTCATTTGAAAAGGAGCTTGGAAGTAATCAAAGAATGTAACCAACGTGTTGGTAAGACGATGTGATTGCTAGACCAGTGGCCGTAAGAAAAAAGTGGAAAATGATACTTTCACATCAGGAATTCTTTTAATTTAATTGTGAGCTTTTGCCAGAGGGAAAAGTATGTTAATAACACCTTCAAAATGTTTTTCTTGAAGTTGGACATAAAAACAAAAATGCTGGAAGCTAAATGTCATGAGGAGAAGCTTAAACTGCAGCAGAAACATGATGGCGACGTTCAGAAGGTAGGGTATTTGCCGGAATGTTCTAGGTCTTGTAACCATCAACCCTGCATCCACTTATTTATGTACTTAGAACAGCCTGGGCTATAAATGGAATTTGCTAAATTAATAATTTGGCAAAAGTTGATCTTTAAACTTCATCTTCTGAACAAATATGTCCATGTACGTATCCTGATAGTTGTTTGCTTTGCCCTTTAGTTCTTCCTCTGTTTGAAGGCTGGCCTTCTCATAGTCCATAATCCGCATGCTGTCTTTACCTTTGTAAAAGCTGAAGTAAGACATCAGCTGTAGACACGAGTTTTTCCTTTAGTCTGATATTCTGTTGGGTTTCTGGAAATTAAAATTTTCTTTTTCATTGGCAAAGGAACTTTTGGGCTTAGTTCTGTTTGGTGTAGACCGCATGCATCATGACAGGGTAGCACCGAATGTGGGCTTCTTGGTTCACTAGCTCATTGGATTTATGCCTTTTAATGTTGCAGTTTCTTTTTTTTAAAGAAAACTTATTTTTCTTCTTAATGGGCACAGCACCAATAATAATTAATTTATAGTTACCACGCATTGAATTTGAATGATTAGTATATTTTAGTATTGATTTAAAAAGTTGAGTGATATTTCTATATATTTTAATACATGAAGGTTAATCCAAGTAGAAATTTGGCATTTCCCGTTTCACAGCAAAGCCTGATCCTGCTTCCCAAAACTGAGTGACACAGGTGGTATCAAGGACTTGAGGCCACACATCACATACCCAAGCTTTCTTAAAAGCTGAAAATATATTAATATTTAGTCAGGTGTCTATTTGGCTCATTTTCTTTCAAAGCAACAAGAAGGAAACCACTGATTGAAAATTAAAAGGAGAAAAATATATAGAATCCTTTCCCTTCTTCTTTCTTCTTTCCCATTCCCATTTTAAAGGCCTGTATTACCTTCTGCTCTTACTAGAATTTTACCTTAGCTTAAATTGGTTAGATAAAAACAGTTCTCTATCACAAATATGTTAGAGATTTAGTAATGTAATTTTAATATAACATAATTATATATCCAAATGAAATAGAATATATTGATGTATAAGATAAATAAGTATAAAAATATATTTGGAAAATCATGGTAATACAGTTTGAAATAGGCTTCTTGGTATGTCCGTTACAAAAATCTATTCTAAGAAAAACATTTAATAATAAAATTCTTTCCAGGAATTTCTCTTTTAAAATAAATTCTGCATGAAAAAAGAAAGCAATGCAACTAGTTTGGAATGCCAGGTAAAATATAAATAAAATCCTTGACCTTATGCCAGATTTGGAAAGTATATTCATCAGCTTGTTCCTTAGATGGCATTTTCTAAGTGTCAGGCATTGGGGAGGAACAAAATTAGAGTGTTTTATCTTTTTGCACACATTCTCTTCCTTTTGTGCTTCTTTATGAACATTAGGATCAAATTAGCTCCTTTTCTTATTTACCAGTCATTCTTAGAGGTGGAACTAAAACCGTGAAAGGTAAAGTAAAATGCTGGTAATAAAAGCACTAAGAAAAAGTTGGTTTGACTTCCAAAAGTTGGAAAGACTGGTGAATAATGCCCCCTGCCACATTTTTTTTTTTTTTAAAAGCTGAATTTGGTTGTATAGGAAATATACTCCAACCATAAGAAAAGTGGATATTCCTACTCCTGCCTCAGTTTCAATTTGGTTTTCTTTTTCCCCTTTGTCAGCACATTTTTTGTCCTACTTGGTAGCTATTACATTTATGGTTATTTCCCCAGGTTTTCTTTTCATTTTCTTTTCTTTTCTTTTTTTTTTTTTTTTGTGCCTGTATGTATAGATGTATATAGGAGCATAAAATCATATTTAAATCTTATAAAATGATTCATTTAAAACATTTAAAACTTGTGGCACAATACAATTAATGATGGTTTATAAAAAGTTGGTTTGACTTCCAAAACTTGGAAAGAAAAATGTTGGAAAAAAATGGTTTATAATTAACATTTTACATCATTCATTGTACCAAAAAATGTAAAATATTTTTACATTTACATCATTAAAATTTTTGACTTATTTTGAACTGATTTTTTTGGTTCATAATAGCTAGGTATAAAAGAAGCATAATACAGCTCAACTTCCCATGTTTCTGGGGATTCTTGTTATTGTGCATGAAAAAGAAGGGACATCAGAGAGAGGGAGGATCCAGGGACCACTCGTCTGAAGGTGTTCTGTCTCAGTACCGGGGGGAGGGGGGGTGGGTTGTGCTGTGCCAATCGGCCGATTTTCTGATGGCTTCTCTCTGCTACTTTATGACCCTTTAATCTCTGAATTACATTTTAGAGAATCACCTAATTTATTATTTATATTCTCAAAAAATTGATCATGAAGATTGGAAGCTGGTAACATATTTCTTACAGTAATCAGTTATTCTAGTATATTTGATATTTTCTTAGTGCACTAAAATATAATTTTTACATTTTTTTTGGAAACCATTTATGGGATTAGCGGAGATAGATTTGCAAAAACTATTGAGTTTATTTTAAAAAGTTCTATGTTCTATGTATAAAAAATAGTTTATTAAAACATTTTAAATTCATTTGCAGATTTTAGAAAGAAAGAATAATGAAATAGAAGAATTGAAAACTTTATACAAAAAGAAACAAAATGAAATGGAGGAGACTATTCGAAAACTTGAAAAAAAAGGTGATGTATGATTACATTAATTTTTTAAAAGCATTTCCATTTTATTTTGGTGGCTGTATAAAGTAAAATTTCATTTCTGACCTTTTAGCATGACATAGGGATGTTTATATGGGCTTTCATATGACTGAGAAAAAACTGTGTGTCTGTGTGTGTGTGTGTGTGTGTATGAGGTGTGATATATATATGTATGTACGGTGTGGGGATATGGGGTATGTAGTATGCATGTGGTGGGGTATGGGGTGTGTATATGTATGTGTGTGTATGGGGTATGGGGTGTGTGTGCGTGTGGTATGTGGGGGGGTATGTGGTATATGTATATGTATGTGTACATATGGGGTGTGTGTGTGTGTATATTTGGGTGTGTATGGTATGTGTGTGTATGGGGTACATGGGTTATGTGTGTGTGTGTATATGGGGAATGTGGTGTGTATGGTGTGTGTATGTATGTGTGCGTATGGGGTATGCGGGGTGTGTGTGGTTATGTCTGGGGTGGGGATTGTGGTGTGTATGTATGTGTGTGTGTGTGCAGGTTTGTGTGTGTATGGGTGGTGGTGACGGCAGGGGTGGTTGGTTTGGTTAAGGAGTTGAAAGAGTCTGTCATTGTTCCTCCCTCTTCCTAACTCTCTCTCATTATTGGACTGGAGCTGCCCTGGGTAGTTTATAGATTAGAGTTTACTGGCCCTCACAGGGAAGTCTAGGGAAATTACTCCTCCTAGTCTAATAAAATTCATTGCATTAAGTACCTCCTTTAAGCTTTGTGGTATATGCTGGTGTCATGATTGACAGAATAAACATTTAAGAAGTATTCCCCATTTGTACTTCCATGACGAAGGAAAAGAAAGCATGTAATCAAGCGTAAAATTGACTGTGACTATAGGTAAAACATTGAAATGCAACAGGTAGGCAGAGAGAGTGAGTGTTGAAAGTATGTTTTGGAGAAAGGAACTTTAAAAGTTTTGTAAGATTTGATTAGTTCAAGAGAAGAGCTTCACGAACAGGGGCTGTGTTGTCCTGTGTGGGAAGGATGCTGCCAAGCTGTGGGGCTGGAGTGGATGTCCTGCACATTAGAAGAAGGATTGCAAAGGACTAGACTTGGGATTGGTCCTGACTTAAGCATGACCTTGAATTTCAGACTTAGAAGTTTGAAGTTTGTCCTGTAGATGGTGGGGAGTCAGAGAAGATTTTTGAGAGGTGAGCTTTAGGACCTCATGTTTTAGAAGAAGTAGCCTGGTCATGGTGGCTGTGCCAAACAAGGTGAGGCTGGCTTCTAGTCTGTTATAATAGAGGCAGCATGAGGAGAGAGAGAGAGAGAGTGAGAGAGAGCGAGAACGAGGGAGCACATCCCACTTATTAGATACTTGGGCTCTAATCTCAGTCCTGCTGTTCAGGGTCTGCCATATGACATCAGGAAGTTTCTGGGCAATGGCGTACTCGTTACAAAATGGTGAGGTTGGAATAAGTAATATATAAAGTCCCTTCCGACTCAAGGATGTTCTACTTCCGTGCTTCTGTAACTTTGCATGTGGGGTCATAAGGACCGGGAATACCTGAATGATGGCGGGGTGAAGAGGCTAATGAGAGTGAAAGGGAAGAAGACATTTTGGAGAGTTTGGTGAATGGTAAGATAGAAGCGATGGGAGAATTTTCTGTTTAGGGTTTCCATATGGAACTTTCTGGCTTTCTCCCAAACCACCAACCCTGAATGTATCTGAGAGAATGGTAATGCACTTGAAATTTAGAGTGGCAATCACATATATAAGTTGACTAATGAAATGGATATTTTTAGGTTTATTTCCAGCCTTAAATGTTGGTGAAAGTAATTAGAAATTTGTTCAGGTTCTTTTGCCAAATATCAGTGGCTACAAAAATATTTAAAATTTTTTTCTAGGTTTTCGTTTCTTACCCTGATTCAAACCAGGCAATTTAAACATGTCTAAGATTTAAAAATAATATTTCCTAAGGCTTTTTGAATTGCAAACAGATCTTAGTTTTAATTTTGGAATTGTGAAGTAAAATGTTGTAGATGCTAAAAACGAATATTAGGTTAACTTGGATTCTCTACCTTTTCCCCTCCTGTGTTGCATGGTTGGGATACGTGAGTGAAAGAAGTTTCTATGTAAATGTTTATGAAAATTTTGCAATCTTAAAGTAAGTGAAGGAGGACATACTCAGTAAGCTAGGAAAATAGTACTTTCACGTAAATGTACAACTAAATTTATTTTACTCTCCAGAATTTATTTTACATGAACATATTAAACAAATTTTCACTTAAATCAGTGACAAGTTCAAATCATTTAAAAAAAGAAGATAGAAATTTAAATGATTTATAAGGGAAATGTTTTATGTAATTTAAAGCCTATTTTGTTTCAGTAACGTAAACCTTGCAATGATTTTAACATATCTAGGAGCAACGATACATTGAAATGTTGAGTTCCTCTATCTGTGTATTCAGGACACATCTTTTTGAGTACTTGCCTGTGTGGCAGTGTTTGTTATGCCCTGTAGATAAAAAGTTGAAACATCTTTCTCCTCAGGAGATAGGCAAGCAAGCCATTATAATGTATAAAGTAATAAGTGATTTATTGGAGAAATACATGAGGTTTCCTGGAAATGAAGAGGATTTGCTTTCTGGCCCTGCAAGGGGAGAAATCTGGTTGGTGAATGGTTCATAAAGAAGGTGATACTTGAATCGAGACCAAGGTTAAGTAGCGGCTTTTCAAAAGGGAGGGACAGTCATTCCACCTGATAAACAGTCAGTCTGGCGTAAAGAGATGAAAGATTATGGCCTCGGGAAGCCGCAGACAGGTTGGTGTGTTTACAGTACAAGGTTAAAAAGATGGAAGTGGTGAGATATGGCCAGGAAGCAGACCATGAGGAGTTGTTTTCCATATTAGAGATTTTTGACTTTTACCTTTCAGGTAAGGGAAGCTGTAGAAGGATTTCAAGTCTGGGGGTAACAGGGCTGGATTTGCACTATATAGAAAGGCGTCTTCACAGCAATGAAGGACCCACTGGAAGGGAACGATGTGGAGGCCAGCGCACTGTTTAAACTGTCTAGAGAATGAGTAATAATGGATTCAACGAGGGCTGTGGTAGCAAAAATGGAGAAAGGAAAGAATAAGAGATACTTTAGACAATTGAGAAGACTTGCAGAAAAATGGAGCTGTTAACTGGTAAACCATATTTTTGTCATCAGACTCTTAGGAGGTAACTAGGATTGGCTTAACTGTGTTTTCATCATTTTTGACAGTTCAGACCCTTATACGTGACTGTCAAGTTATCAGAGAGACCAAAGAAAACCAGATTACAGAGCTAAAAAAGATATGTGAACAGAGTACAGAATCTCTGAATAATGACTGGGAAAAAAAGGTAAGCGTCATAAAATTGTGACGGAAAATACAAAGCTTTATGCTTCAGAGTAATATATTTTATTATAAAAATAATGGATGCTCACAGAATATACAGAAAAGTATGAAAAAAGAAAATAAAATAACATAAAATTCAAGACCAACTGTTTAGAAATAACTACTGTTCATGTTTTGATGTATTTTCTTCTAGAAGCCTAATGGTTTATAAAGTAGTTTTCACTTAGAAAACTTACTTTTGACCAATTCTTGAATTTCATGTTCTGAATTTTTTGTCATAGCCTATAGCTTTTGAAAAAAATTAGTAGGGACAAAGCAATAGGATACTTTTTGGAGATTTTACCTTTCTAATTTTGGATTTAGGCCATTGGATCATTTCTTTTCTGAAGTTTTAGATAACACAATATTTATAGTATAAGCTTGTTTTTGTTGTAAACAAAATCAGTAATGGATGGGTTATTCTTGGAGAAGCATTTAATTTAATTAAGAAACATATTTTCATATAAATTAGCAGTGCCAAGAGCAGTGTCATAAAAATACTTCTTATGGACAAATCTCACATACATATAGTACTTTCACTTAAACCCTTAGCCATTAGGTCAAATTATAGTATGTGTTTAAAATAAAGTGTGTCACTTCTTTTGAGGTATTCTGTCATAAAGATCTTGTTAACTCATATTCTCTCAATTATGGTCTGGGTTCAGAATGTTTTACTGAAAGTTATAAATGCCTTTCCAAGCAGACACGGTTGGTCTGAAATGCGTCTTGGTGATGGGAGCTTTAGGACAAGTCTGGGAAGTACACTGCAGATATAGCAGAATGTGGAGAGTTAGCTCTTTTCTGGTTTTATTTTGTTAATTTATGTGATTTTTCCTCTTTTTCACGTTTTGGTTTTACCTTTTCTATAAATTTGGCATATTTTTGTGTTTGTTGCAGGTACATTTCATACTTAGCAGGTCCCCTTCCTCAAGCCTCACCTTCTGTCACAACCCTGCACTTCTTCTTACACTTTTGGACTGGCTTCACAGAACTTTCCCAGTTATCTGACTCTACCATGCTGTTTCTAATCTGTGGGTCTTTAAAAATATTGAATATGATTCACACACTATAAAATTCATCCTCTTAAAGTGTATATACAGTTCAGTGGTTTTCATTATATTTACAAAATTGCATGACCATCATCACTATCTAATTTCTAGGCATTTCTGTCATCCCAGAGAGAAACTGATTGTCAGTCACTTCCTGTTTCCCTTTCATCCGGCCTCTTACAGCCACTAATCCATTTTCTGTCTCTAGAATTTTGCCGATAGAGTCACATACTGTATGGCATTTTGTGACTCACTTCTCTCACTTACCATGTTTTTAAGTTTCATCATGTTGTGGCATGAATCAAGAGTTCAGTCAGCATTAAGGCTAAATAATGTATTGAATGGACATACCACATTTTGTTTATCCATTCTTCAGTTGACAGGCATTCGAACTGATTCCATTTTTTAGATGTCATGAGTAATGCTGCTATGACAATTTGTGTACGAGTTTTTGTGTGGACATATGTTTTCATTTCTCTTGGCTATCATATGGGAAAACCACTGCCCGTGTTTTCCTTCACTCATACACTCATAACTTCTGACTCCAGATATGTGAGTTTATTACACATCAAGCAATTTTCTTGGATGCCAACTGGATGTCCTGTCATTCAACTAAATTTGACACTATTTGCCTAGAGTTAGTAAGTGTCAGAGCCTACAACATAAGGGCTAAATCCCACAAGACTGCCTCCACTTCAGATGTCAATCAAAAGTCCCAGGTTGTTACCTGTACTTCTTACCAAACAGCTATAAATAGGAGTACCATGAAACCCTTTCATGGGTTCTGTGATTTGCTGGAATAACTCACAAAACTTATGGAAACATTACTTATATTTACTGTTTTATAGGCCATATTATAGTAGGTGTTGGTAAATAGCCAGATCAAAAGATACATAGGGCTAGGTACGTGGATAGGGACACAGGGTTTCCGTGCCCTGTCCTGGAACACCACTCCCTGAGTTCCTCCACGTGTTCACCAACCTAGAATCTCTCCAAACCCAAACTTTTGGGATTTTTAGAGAGGCATTATATTATGCAGGCACAAGCAATGGTAAACTTAATCTCAGCCACTTGCCCCTTCCCAGAGGATGGGGAGTGGGGCTGAAAGTTATAAACTTGTAATCGTGTGGCTTGACCATCTAGGTCACCAGCCTCCATCCCAAAGCTACCCAAGAGCCCATCCAACGTTGCCTCAATAGAACAACACATACTCTTATCACCCAGGAAATTCTAAGGGATTTAGGAGCTCTATGCCAGGAACCAGGGTCAAAGTCCAAATATTGGACCAAAAGACGCTCCTAGTGCTCTTATCACTTAGGACATTACAGGGATTTTAGCTCTGTGCCAGGAACTGGGGGCAGAGACCAATATGTATATTTTCTCTTATTTCACAGGTATACCCCTAGGAGTGGAATCTCTGGGTTATATGGTGATTCTGTGTTTAACATTTCAAGGAACTGCCCACTATTTTCCAGAGAGGCTGCACCATTAACCTGTGGCCTTTTACAATTCTTCTCCATCTATTTAGACAGATTGCTAGGTTCTCTGGGTCCTTTCTAGCATGAAGCAATTACATGGTCGAATGTCTGGGCAAAGGACCCACATGTGGGTTGCTGGGAAGGCCTTTTGCATCCCCCGTACCCATTGCCAAACCCTGGCTAAAAAAATGGGTAGATCTCCTCCTTATCATATACCTGTTTGATCCTCACGCATGTCAGCCAAATTAGAGCATACGTGTTTCTGGCAGGATCATTTTGCCCTTGCAGTCTTAACTCTAAGTTCCCTGGATGAGATAACTTGAGCTGACTTACAGGCACTCCTCCGGCGTCAACAGGCACAGTCCCCTTGTAACTCAGTTGTGGGATGCCCCCGAGAAACCATGCTATGCTAAGGGACTGCTAGATGACAGAGATTTGCAGCATTCAGTAGGCATATGTCCTAAGACCTCTGGGAGACCACAAATATAAAGAAACCACTACAACATGTGTAAAACCACAGAACTCGAAGTGACCTTTTGATCGCTTTGTCAGAGTTACTACCTAGGTCAGATGATAGCAGTGAAATTTAGGTGCTGTGGGCCTGGCCACATTCATGTGCCCGCTCAGACTGACTTCTGAGTGGCAGACATAACACCAGTTTAAAACATAGACTTTGGCAAAAATTACAAAACCAACATACCAGGGATTTGTGGGGCCACTCAGAAATAGCCCAAACTGCATATGTGAAACTTGTGAAACTCGAGTATAGTTACTAAATCTTTATTATTGATTATTAAATAAATATTATTAAATTTTATTATTTATTATTAAATCTTTTGTGTGGCTGTTACTGAGCCATCCCCACTTTTCCTGGTCAGCTAGAAGTGAGAAAAGTTATTGGGGCCCTTGCCAGTAATGAGCACAGCTCCTGCCCGCATTCCGCCTCCCCTTCCCACCATGTCTCAGGGGTTTCCCTCTCAGTTCAGTATCTTTCCTGTCAAGTCAGAATCTCTATGCATGTGTTATATCCTCGTCTCTCCTAGTCAGGAATGGGAAATCAAGTCTGTCTTGGAATTCCTTCTGGATGTCTTTCCTCCCTGCCTATGGAGTGAGCCTAGGGTTAGGTGTGGGGATAGGAGTTAGACTCAGAATTCACTCCCATTAAGATAAGTAAAGGAATATCCCCAGCCTGGGAGCAGATTTGTAACTCCTTTTGGAAGCTATCCACTGAACTGTGTTCTCTTTACCTTAGTTAAATAGATGATTTTGGTGCTTCATCCATTTAAACGGTGGATACATAATCTTTATAAAAACCTGTAGGACATGTAGTATACATTTCTACTTCGTGAACTCTTCCCCTATTTGATTTATAAATGCCATCTTTAAATCTACTTTTGTATAGATTATGAAATGGGTAAAAATAGTTTCTTGTCAGGGGTTAGGGTGAAAGGGAAAGCATTTTTAACACTACTCTTGTGCAAAATTTGGTGCAAAGGAGGTGGAAATCCCGACAGTGAGATAATATTCCTGGTCAATAACAGCATTATAAATATTTCTGTTTCCTGATTTTAGGCAAATACTAGTGTTTTTCAGCAAAGGCATTGTGTTATCTGTACGATTTATTTACTATTTCTACCTGAGGTGGATAATTCCCTTTAATATTTGTTTATTCATTAGGATTTTCAGCTCTGGGAAGTCAAGAAAAAATTGTTTCTTTTTCTTTTTTTAAAGATTTACTTGTTTATTTTAGAGAGGGAGCAGGGTTAGGCGCAGCGGGAGAGAAAGAGAGAGAATCCCAAGCAGACTTCCTGCTGGGCATGGAGCCCAATGCATGTCTCTGTCTCATGACCCTAAGGTCATGCCCTGAGCAGAAATCAAGAGTTGAATGCTTCACCGACTGAGCCACGCAGGTGCCCCGAAAAAAAGTGTTTCATAATTATGCTCCATATAGCCTCTTTATTTGGAACGTTTATTTAGGAGTTCTATATCTTTTGTTGTTCAGGTCACCAAATAAATAAATAGAGAAATACAGGAAAACATTTTTTTCTGAATTGCAAAGTAGCCTCTTTTATAGCAATAGTGAAAGGGTCACTTCTGGAATTCACTGTTTAGCTCCACAATGCCGTCGCAGAAATGGAGAAGGAAAAGTTTGATCTTCAAAAGCGGCACACAGAAAATATTCAAGAATTGCTCGAGGACACAAACGTACGTCTGAATAAAATGGAGGGTGAATACATGGCGCAGACGCAGTCCACAGTGAGTCTCCGTTGCCCTTTCTTGCTGCTCCTGCTAACCAGCCTGTTAATCTCCATGACTCCCTGCTTCCTTGATGTGTGCAGTGCATGAATAAATGTGTTACAGAATTTAAAAAAGCATTTTACCTTCTGACTCGATACAGGATTATACGTGACAATGGACAGTCTCTTGAAGTCTGCTGTGGGATTTCACTCTGGATTGTTCATTGCCACTTTTTTTTTTTTCTTAACCCCCAAAAGCCTTTACAAATCTTGTTTCTTGCTTTGTTGTTGTCTTTGTTGTTAACTGACTTTCAGTCTAGAGGCCCTTCCTTCCCTCCTTCCTTCATTCCTTCCTCCTTCCTTCCCTCCTCTTTCTCTCCCTTCCTCCTCTTTCTCACTCCTTCCCCTTTCCTTCCTTTCTTCCTTCATTCCTCCCTTCCTTTCCTTTCCCCTCTCTTCCTTTCTCCTCTTTCCTTCCCTCCTTCCTTCATTCCTCCCTCCTTCCCTCCCTCTTTCTCTCCTTTCCTCCTCTTTCTCTCTTCTTCTTCCTTCCTTCCTTCCTTCCTTTCTTCCTTTATTCTTTCCTACCTTTCCCTTCCCCTCCCTTCCTTTCCCCTCTTTCCTTCCTTCCTTCCTTTTTTCCTTCTTTCTTTGTTTCATTTCAACTTGATTGAGGGACCAGACCCAGATACCACATGGGTAAACCCCAAAAGTTTGCTTTCTGAGAGGATGCAGAAGGAAGTCCCCGGAGTATACAGGAGAGAGACCAGTCACTTTCCCTGAGGAAAGATGAAGGAGTCTCCTCAAGGCCACCTCAGGGAGCACATGGTGGTGGAGGCTAGGTCTGAGAGAGTGAGCATCTTCAGCCTTTGAGAAGGTTAGCTGACTTCCTGAAGTACATAAGCCTGAAACGGGTAGGCTCGTGGGTATGTGGACTGGGCTCCTCAGATCTGAGGCACGTACACCTCATCTGTCTTGTTCCGAATATATGATACGAGCTTACAGAACTGTAGAGCCTTGTGTCCTAGGCAAGAACCAAGTTCTCATTTTCCACTGACAGTCTACCCAGGCCAGCCTGGCTGGGCCCCATACTTCCTTGAATTTAAAGCTCTGGAATTTGAACAAGAGTCAGTTACTCAGGCTTATCTTGGGGACCCCTAGACCAGTTCTACAGCTTTTCTCACAGAGTTAAAGAATGGGAAGCAGGATCCGTGGTGACTTGGAACTTGGGCTTTAGGGTCTTGGGTTCAAATCCCAGCTTGAGTGCCGTGTGGGTTCTTCACGTGTTAATTTTCCTCATCCGTTAGATAGGCTAACTGTAGTACAGTGTAATAGATGTTGTTGGAAATATTTTTTAAAAGATCTTATTTATTTATTTGAGAGAGATAGAAAAATAGCAGAGAGAGAGAGAGTGTATGTGTGTGTGTGTGTTCCAGGGGGAGAGGAAGAAGAAGAGGGAGAAACACTCCCCACTGAGCAGGGAGCCTGGCACAGAGCTCAATCCCAGCATCTCAGGATCATAACCTGAGCTGAAGGGAGACGGTTAACTGACTGAGGCACCCAGGCATCCCCGTTGGAAAATTTTAATAAATTAATATATATAAATTAAGTTACATAATAAGTGCTCAATAGATAATTTTTAATACTATGTTTGAAAATGTAACATACAAGAATGATAGTCAAGGGAGACATATAAGTGAGAAAATGATCAAGAAGTTAATCAACATTTGCTCAAAGATGGCAGGTTGAAGATTGTGTTGGCCTCCATCCCCTCCCACAAAAATGATAGGAAAGGGATAAAGAAAAAGGCATAAACCCAGACGGACAAAGAGCATTTGGCAGTAGTAAAATTTGTGGAGTTGGAAAGGCAATGGGTGAATTGAAACTGACCAGTTCAAGAAAGCAGAACCCTAAATCAGCACTGAAGAAATCCACAAGCAAGCTGGGTGACACCGAGGGTTCTCATACAGAGGCTCAGGACTTGTCATCACCGGTCACCTCTGGAAGAGGAGGTGCAAGTGGTGCTTTAACACATTGGATTTCTAGAAAGTTTGTTTAAAAAGCAGCTAGATGAATAAATAAAAAAAATTTTTTAAAATCTTTAAAAGGGTGCCTGGGTGGCTCAGTGGGTTAAGCCTCTGCCTTTGGCTCAGGTCATGATCCTGGGGTCCTGGGATCAAGTCCCGCATCAGGCTCTCCGCTCAGCGGGGAGCCTGCTTCCCCCCCACCCTCTGCCTGCCTCTCTGCTTACTTGTGATCTCTGTTTGTCAAATTAAAAAAAAAAAAAAGCAGCTAGATACTGACTTTGGTGCTGGACACAAATGGCTTTATCATACTATTCATTCTACTTTTGTATATGTTTGAAATGTCCCATTAAAACTTAAAAAAAAAACCAAAACCTTTTTTAATAATAAAATTAACAACCAAAACCAATCAGATCTTTCTATCCCATCCTCTACCTCCTCTATGAAGCCTGGGATCCTAGCAGAAGACATGAGGGTATTTTCTGAAGAGATTTCTTACCACAGCAGTTCTCAAAGTATGGTGAGCACATCCTGGGGAGTCCTTGAGGCTCTTTAGAATCCTTTGAGTGGCCAGACTGAAACTCCGTGAAATCAAAATTCCACCCCCCTAATAAAGGAAAAACATCAAAAACTCAGGTCATCTATAAGGGGAAACTATTAAGCTTCCCTCAGATTTTCTGACCCCAATATTTGATACCAGAAGACAATAGAACAACACTGAAAGAAAAACATGAAAAGGGTGGCCTAAAACGGTCTTTATGTATAGAGGATATGAGCAGTTTTGAACATCAATAAATATCTTTGACTTATTTATAAAAGTATTTGTATAGCAGAGTTTCAGTCTTCCAGAGGTGACCCGTGCTGACAAGTCCTGGGGCATTTACATTTACAAAAGGACCCAAGGAAATATCAGAGGAATCCATGTGATAATCTGGGAACAGCATTTCAGGCAGAAGGAACAGCCAGTGCAAAGATCCTGATACTGGGATGCATTGGGCAAGTTCAGGGAACAGCAGGGGGGCAGTGTAGACCTAACACTGGGAGCAGAAGGAGGCATGGTAGGAAAAGCAGGGCACAAAACAGAGAAAGCTGTGTAGACCATTGTGATTGATTTTTTTTTTTAAACAGATTTACTGAGGTATAATTTATATATTGCAAAATTATTTTAAAGTGTATAATTCAGTTAATTTTTAGTATATTTGTATTGAATCTTTAATGAGTTGAGCACATGGAAGTGATTCCATCTGACGAATATTTTAAACATGCTTCTCTGGCCCTGTGCAGAGAAGAAAGTGTGAGGGACAAGAATGGGAGCAGGGAGACTGATTAGGGAGCTATTATTGTAGTCTAGGTAAGAGAGGGAGGGGGTGGCTTGGACATAAGTATCAGTCAACAAATGATGATGCTGTACAGTGCGGAGGCTAGAGGCAGATCAAGTTTATTGGGGTAAAAAGAAAATTCGAGAACTTATTTTCTGGATAATGCATATAACGATGTATCCAAAGTCATGAACGAACACCAAACTTGTATCTGAAATACCATTTTTATCATCTCAACATCTTAAATTTTAGCAAACATGAATTAAACACAATAATTTTAAAGTTGAAACTTGTGAAACATATTGATTGCCCAAAATGCTGACTACATAGTTATATTTTATTAAATAATATACAAGCAAGATCTTTCACACTGGGATTTTTAATTTTTCTACATTTGGGATGTAAAGAAAAGTGATGCTTTGGAGCCAAGTGGTCATTATCAAAGAAATCTCATTCTCTTTTTAATGAAAGTTGAAGTTAAAAATTAGCATTCAGACCTTGTCATTAGGTAACAGTAAATATAGAGAAAAATGGACAGAATCTGTCAGCAGGATTGAATTTAAGAATCATCAGAACTAGACAGATCTTGCTGGGCAGCTCCTGATTTAATAATTAAATAAGGTAGAGTTCAAGGCATGGCTTAAGATGAAAGACGGGACTGTCACTGAGAATTAGTTTCTCAGTTTTGTTGTTCTTTCAGGCTTTTTCTTTCTTTCTTTTTTTGTTGAGTCTTGTTTTGTTTCATTGACATTTGTTGTAAGCAGATATTTCTATAGATTATACGTCTTTTGGTATTGGCAGGGATTTTCTAGTATGAAATTCATAATTAAAATATGTAAACATTGAATTTTTAAAACATATTAGAACTTATAAATATGAAAATTATAGCTGAATTATTAGGTGTTTGGGGAGGTGACAGCTGTAAAATATAGGGCTCTATTCATATCAACGCTTAGACACACTGAAAGTCTGTGGATGACTTTGTTGCAATTTTAGGCTCTGTTAGTGGAATTCTTTACCTTTTTTTGTATCATGAATCCTGCTGGCTATCTTGTAAAGCCTATGTAGTCCTTCTCAGGAAAATATTTTTAGGTTTAATAAAATACTAAAATTACAAAGAGAAGAAATTTTATTGAGTTATAGTTATCAAAATATTAACAAATCAAAGTCATGATAAAGTAATATATGTTTCTAAACTAATGCAATAAATATCAAGATTTAGCAGGGGGCCTGATAACTATTCTAATTTATGAATAAGGATGAAGGTAAACAATATTTAGTGATTATCCCAAACTATGATGGACTATAAAAATATCTGTGATATATGATAACTACTTTGGTTTGTTGACCATATTCTTAGTTGAAGGGAAATGCTGAAGGCCAGTTAGGATAGTGAAAATTAAGATGAGATTTCCTTCTCTATTCTAATTTCCTGACACTCTGAATTATGCTCATGGACCTGTATCAAGTTTAAGAACCCCAACCTTGGGGCGCCTGGGTGGCTCAGTGGGTTAAATCCTCTGCCTTCAGCTCAGGTCATGATCCCAGGGTCCTGGGATCAAGCCCCACATCCGGCTCTCCGCTTGGTGGGGAGTCTGCTTCCCCCTCTCTCTCTCTGCCTGCCTCTCTGCCTACTTGTGATCTCTCTCTCTCAG